>NC_091123.1:17335000-17635000 GCF_040183065.1 Periplaneta americana | reverse complement strand
TTTTTGTTTTTGTCCTAATGTTCTTCTGCCATAGAATAGAATTTAGTGTTCCTGTAACTTTCCTGGTGTTAATTATTCTTGAATTTATCATATTTTCATATCTTCCTGTATTATCAAATTTTGCTCCTGAATATGTGAATTCATTACATGATTTTATTGTTATATTATTACTCAAATTCAGATTTTTACTTATACCCCCTATACACAAATATTCAGTTTCATCCCAGTTTATTGTCAAACCCAATCTTGTGTATTCCTTTTGTAATTTTCTTATCATGTATTCTACAGGGACATCACTTTATTTTTACCAACATTTTTAACATTAACCTGGCTATACTCGGAAACACTGTCGCCCCCTTCCATTACAGGAGTTTGATGTTACTAGTGTAATATGTAAATAAATCATTTTACTAGGTATAGGAGGAGAGAAAAGTAGTGTACCCATTTATGTTGTAGGGAAATACGATATTACGATTTTCAGTTTGATCATCACTTTTACGGAATTTATCAAAATACAGTAGAGTAGTAACATTTTTTTTTTTTTTTTTTCAAAAACTCAACTTTTCAGGCCGCTATGTTCGTTATGTAATGTCTACTTTATTTAGCATATTAATTATTGGTGTTAACATACAATATAGAGAGTGCATTTAAATTGAGGGGGTCATAAGTAAAGGGCTGTAGGTGCACTTAAGTTACTTTTGAGAAAATGGGGTTCACATATTTAAGCTTTCGTAAAATCGGTGAATTTTTTTTTTTTAATTTTAATGTGTGATACGATTAAAATATCCCTTTGCCCCCAAAAATTTTCAATACTTTAGCTTACACTGGATGCACTTAACTCATGTTATTACAAATGTCACTAGCATTCCTTTGCTTCTAGCCACCTCAATTCAAAAAAAGCTAACCTGAATTTTTAAACAAGTTGCTGAAAATGTTTGCCGTTCATTACAATGCAGGCTTCAATTCAGTACGCATATTATTAAAAACATTTTGAAGCATATTCTCTGAAATTGAATTTATCGTTTCTTGAATATAATTTTTTAGTACGATATTATTAATATAGGTTCTTTCTTCTATAGAAAACGCAATCATATTTATGAAACACACTATACACTGCAGTGTTTACTTCACTGCTTGAAGACTTCGAATGTAACAGCGGCCGTAAGTTTGTGTGTCTGACGGGAGCAAGGACATTAGTGAAGGGGTGAGAAATGCAGGTACAATAAAAATGGAAGTAAAAATAAAATGATGTCCCTGTATATCTTCCTCCTCTTGGACAATTACCACCTGACCATCAGTATAGAGGAGTGTAAACAGCATTTTACCATCCTCAACTGGTATTCCCATATTTCTGCATTTTCTTCGCCATGTTGTCAAAGCATATCCAAATATATATTAAACAACAATGGTGACATATTACACCCTTCTCGTAGTCCTTTATTAACTTTAAGTTTTTCACTAAGATCTGAGCCTTGCTTAATCCTGGATTGTGCATTATGATATAATTCTTTAATTACGGTACTCTTATTGTTGATGGATTGATCTGTGACTAATCTAACACTTGGAATAATTTTATTAAGGGGATAGTGTCATATGCTTTAGCCAAGTCTACAAATACCAGAAGTGTTTCTTGAGATATCTGTGTTCGTTTTTCTATTAGTTGTGTTAGGCAAAATATGTTGTCGACTGTGGATCGTCCTGATCGATATCCAGATTGCTCTTCCAGATCCAGATTTTGTGATTACCTTTATTAAACATAGGAGTAAGTGTGTGCAACTTTTCAGCCGTTTTTTTATTTATTTATTCTGGATTTGTGGCTAGGTACCTGGCACAGCAAGGAGTGGATGTGAAATGGTAGTTCAATGATAATGATAAAGGTGAGGGGAAAAAGGAAAATCCTGAGGAAACTCCTTAGTACTCACTTTGTTCGTCACAAATTTCCCCTGATCCAGATGAGGACCGAAGCCGGTTTGCGATGGTGGAAATCCGAAAGGCTGACCTCTCGGTCACGACGAGAAAGTTGTGTATGATCTAACCCATATCTTCAGGATACTATCTCTAGAAAACCACCCAGTTGATACAGCATCGTTAAATGATAAATTAAAAAGATATAGTTCCAATTGGTATTCGAACTGAGAACCTACAATTTCAGTTACGCTACCTGGATGTTAAGAATATTGTTTGATTAGTGTTAAACAGCTTCTTGAAGTTGATGCAGTGTCGTTAAATAAGCTGAAAAGCAACGAGTCTGTACAATGATTATCGAGAAACACTAACTTTGAAAGAAATGCGATCCAAGTGGAAGAGGGAAAGATGGAGAGGCAATAAGAGAGAGAGTGGGGAAATGAAAAAAGAAACAATTTTGCCACCCTATTGACTCAAGTGTTATCATGAAGTCGGGACACGTCCTCAGGTTACACGAAAGGACGGACGGGTAGACAGACGGACGTTGCTAGCTCACACACACACACACACACACACATACACACAATCTCGCGGGTAAAGTACCGGCCGGGGTGGACAACAGCAGACATAGCAAACAGTAACGCAATCTGCCGGCAGATAAAATTAACACAATGGCTTCTACGTGCCTACCCGGATCTCACAACGGCGGGGATAGAAGAGCGATTTATCTTGCTGGAAATACATAGCCCAGCAGCCGCTGGATCAGTATTCATAGCTTGAGAGAAATATGAGAAACTATAGCTAACATTAACAGTGAGAAAAAATGAGTAAACATCCGCTGCACTAATCGTGTAAGAAATTTGTGCAAACACTCATTAAGTTAATGATGAAAGAGGTATTTATAGACTACGCATTTATCAATTTACTAGACGAATACCGAAAGAAAAGCTAATACGGGAAGATATATGAGCAAACGTTGTTTTTCCTAATGAAGAGATTATAAGTAAATATTTCTTGTACAGGTAATTAAATTAATATGAGCAAACATTCCTGATTCCGTTGTTGAAAGAAATGTGAGTAAATACTTCTTACACTAATGATGAAAGAAATATGAGTAAACATTGCTTGTAGTAATGAAAGAATTACGATTAAATATTCTTTGAACTAACGGTGAAAGAAATATGAGTAAATATTCCTTACACTAATGATGAAAGAAATATGAGTAAATATTCCCTATACTTATGATGCAAGAAATATGTGTAAATATTCCTTACATTAATGATGAAAGAAATATGAGTAAACATTGCTTGTAGTAATGAAAGAATTACGATTAAATATTCTTTGAACTAACGGTGAAAGAAATATGAATAAATATTCCTTACACTAATGATGAAAGAAATATGAGTAAATATTCCTTATACTAATGATGCAAGAAATATGAGTAAATATTCCTTATACTAATGATGCAAGAAATATGAGTAAATATTCCCTATACTTATGATGCAAGAAATATGTGTAAATATTCCTTACACTAATGATGAAAGAAATATGAGTAAATATTCCTTATACTAATGATGCAAGAAATATGAGTAAATATTCCTTATACTAATGATGCAAGAAATATGAGTAAATATTCCCTATACTTATGATGCAAGAAATATGAGTAAATATTCCTTATACTAATGATGCAAGAAATATGAGTTAATATTCCTTATACTAATGATAAAAGAAATATGAGTAAATATTCCTTATACTAATGATGCAAGAAATATGAGTAAATATTCCTTACACTAATGATAAAAGAAATATTAGTAAATATTCCTTATACTAATGATGCAAGAAATATGAGTAAATATTCCTTATACTAATGATGCAAGAAATATGAGTAAATATTCCTTATACTAATGATGCAAGAAATATGAGTAAATATTCCTTATACTAATGATAAAAGAAATATGAGTAAATATTCCTTATACTAATGATAAAAGAAATATGAGTAAATATTCCTTATACTAATGATAAAAGAAATATGAGTAAATATTCCTTATACTAATGATGCAAGAAATATGAGTAAATATTCCTTATACTAATGATGCAAGAAATATGAGTAAATATTCCTTATACTAATGATAAAAGAAATATGAGTAAATATTCCTTATACTAATGATGCAAGAAATATGAGTAAATATTCCTTATACTAATGATGCAAGAAATATGAGTAAATATTCCTTATACTAATGATAAAAGAAATATGAGTAAATATTCCTTATACTAATGATGCAAGAAATATGAGTAAATATTCCTTATACTAATGATAAAAGAAATATGAGTAAATATTCCTTATACTAATGATGCAAGAAATATGAGTAAATATTCCTTATATTAATGATGCAAGAAATATGAGTAAATATTCCTTATACTAATGATAAAAGAAATATGAGTAAATATTCCTTATACTAATGATGCAAGAAATATGAGTAAATATTCCTTATACTAATGATGCAAGAAATATGAGTAAATATTCCTTATACTAATGATAAAAGAAATATGAGTAAATATTCCTTATACTAATGATGCAAGAAATATGAGTAAATATTCCTTATACTAATGATAAAAGAAATATGAGTAAATATTCCTTATACTAATGATGCAAGAAATATGAGTAAATATTCCTTATACTAATGATGCAAGAAATATGAGTAAATATTCCTTACACTAATGTTAAAAGAAATGTGAGTAAATATTCCTTATACTAATGATGAAAAAAATGTAAGTAAATATTCCTTACACTAATGTTAAAAGAAATATGAGTAAATATTCCTTACACTGATTATTATGAAATAAATATGAGTAAATATTCCTTACACTAATGATAAAAGAAATATGAGTAAATATTCCTTACACTAATTATTATGAAATAAATATGAGTAAATATTCCTTACACTAATGATAAAAGAAATATGAGTAAATATTCCTTACGCTAATGATAATAGAAACATGAGTAAATATTTCTTATACTAATAATAATAGAAATATGAATAAATATTCCTTATAGTAATGATAAAGGAAATATGAGTAAATATGCCTTAAACTAATGACAAAAGAAATATGAGTAAATATGCCTTAAACTAATGACAAAAGAAATGTGAGTAAATATTCCTTATACTAATGATGAGAAAAATGTAAGTAAATATTCGTTATACTAATGTTAAAAGAAATATGAGTAAATATTCCTTATACTAATGATGAAAAAATGTAAGTAAATATTCGTTATACTAATGTTAAAAGAAATATGAGTAAATATTCCTTATACTAATGATGAAAAAATGTAAGTAAATATTCCTTACACTAATGTTAAAAGAAATATGAGTAAATATTCCTTATACTGATGATAATAGGAATATGAATAAATATTGCTTATACTAATGATGAAAAAAATATGAGTAAACATTTAAATACATTTATTTTAACAATATTTCCGTTCTCGTTGTCGTTTCCGTTCCCGGTTTCTTGTGGACCAGCCTTAAGTATTCGACTTGCCGGTGTATCCCTAATTGATCGCAGAATTTTCCCATGCTTCCAGTCTTAATACTTATTTATATTTTCATTTCTTTTATTTCGTCCTTTCTTCCTTCCCCTCCACCTATCCCTTTCCTGATAAACTGTCAACAGAATGACTGAACTCGTCCCGGGCCTCGTTACGTATGGTGCGACAAGAAAGTCTCTCGTACGGAGCGTCATAAATTAAACACACACTCGCAAGAAATGCACGCGCCAGACAGCAAACAAATCTTACTTGAAGCAACTGGTTCAGAATCGGTGAGAAGATTCTAATTAATCGCTATGATATTTGTTGGATCCTCGCGCGACGCTATAAGAGCGCAAACACAGTTATCAGCGCGCATTATTTGCTCATTACTGCGACTTACCAGGCTTTGCAGCACTGCGCACTAAATGACAGAAAATTATACGCGATTTCACGATCGGTTTCGGTGCAGCTTTTAAGGTGTGGTAGGCAGTGCGTATTGTATTGTACAAGAAAGCAATAATTTGTTTCTACGCCACGTAAAGTGATTTTGTTATCTTAGATGAAATTCGTAGTTTCAACATCAGTGACAAATGAATGAATGAATGAATGATTGAAATAAATAAATAAATAAATAAATAAATAAATAAATAAATAAATATGTAAAGATGTAAAGATATAAATAAAGAAACAACGAAATAAATAAAGATGTACAGACATAAATAAAGAAATAAAGGTATAAATAAAGAAACAAATAAATAAGTAAAGATGTAAAGATATGAATAAAGAAACAACGAAATAAATAAAGATGTAAAGATATAAATAAAGAAACAAATATATAAATAAAGATGTAAAGGTGTAAAGATATAAATAAAGAAATCAGGATATAAATAAACAAAGAAATAGATAAAGATGTAAAGATATAAATAAAGAAATAAAGAAACAAATAAGTAAAGATGTAAAGATATAAATAAAGAAACAACGAAATAAATAAAGATGTAAAGATATAAATAAAGAAATAAAGATATAAATAAAGAAACAAATAAATAAGTAAAGATGTACAGATATAAATAAAGAAACAACGAAATAAATGAAGATGTAAAGATATAAATAAAGAAACAAAGATGTAAATAAAGAAATCAGGATATAAATAAAAAAGAAATAAATAAATAGAGATATGTAAAGATATAAATAAAGAAACAAAGATATAAATAAAGATGTAAAGGTGTAAAGATATAAATAAAGAAATCAGGATATAAATAAAGAAACAAACAAATAAGTAAAGATGTAAAGATATAAATAAAGAAACAACGAAATAAATAAAGATGTAAAGATATAAATAAAGAAATAAAGATATAAATAAAGAAACAAAGATATAAATAAAGAAATCAGGATATAAATAAAAAAGAAATAAATAAATAAAGATATGTAAAGATATAAATAAAGAAACAAAGATATAAATAAAGATGTAAAGGTGTAAAGATATAAATAAAGAAACAAAGAAATAAATAAAGATGTAAAGATATAAATAAACAACGAAATAAATAAAGATGTAAAGATATAAATAAAGAAACAAAGAAATAGACTAAATAAAGATGTAAAGATATAAATAAAGAAGCAAAGAAATAGATAAAGATCTAAAGATATAAATAGAGATGTAAAGATATAAATCAAGAAAGATGTAAAGATATAAATAAAGATATATAATAAATAAATAAATAAAGAACTAAATAAATAAAGATGTAAAGGTGTAAAGATATAAATAAAGAAATCAGGATATAAATAAACAAAGAAATAAATAAAGATGTAAAGATATAAATAAAGAAGCAAAGAAATAGATAAAGATGTAAAGATATAAATAGAGATGTAAAGATATAAATAAAGAAAGATGTAAAGATATAAATAAAGATATAAATAAATAAATAATTAAATAAACAAAGAAATAAATAAAGAACTAAATAAATAAGTAAAGAAATAAAGAAGTAAAGTAATGAAAAAAGAAATGGATAAAGAAATAATTTATTGCTAGAACAAAGATAAGTTACATATTTTCACATAATATTATAAAAATCACTCTAGCATCCACGGAACAGGGAAAGAGCACAGTTCACTAAACAACAAATACGATACAATAATACAAATAGAAATCCACGTCCGATTTTATGATGTCCAATTTGTTATTTATGCCTAAAGACAAAAGATACGGAAATATCCTGTGCATTGAATGCATTATATTTTATTGAGATTGGCTTCTAAGTTATAACATCTCTTCGATTGTGAATCACTTCGAAGAAGGTTTCCAAACTGTTGGTCCTCAACGTCATCCAGTTCGGTTTTTTGGAGTTTTAACCCACAGTTTAAGTCCCTGGGATAGACGAGGATATGTCTTAGCTATTTATTTATTTATTATTCTTCTTTTTCACAGTAGGTGTCTGCCATTTCCTTACCTGACATAAGATTAACCGGTTAATCTTACCTAATAGGATGATTTATTCGTACATGGACTGCCAGCAACTGCTGTATCCGAATTTCGTTATATATTTTTATCTTTTCTTATATTATACAACAATTTCCAATTAGACGCATGATGCGTTATTACCATTCTTCGAAATGTACAGTGCCATCCTTCCACTAAGTTTCTCGTATTGTGGAATCTATTGCCCTTCCAATATGTTGCATATTGGTTTAATTTTTGCATTATGAGAAAATAGCTGTTAGACATGTTAACTTAGATTTAACTTAGACATGTTGGCGAGTCATACTCTTTACTTTGAACCTCCTTTTCGTTGGACTTGTATGGTTTTTAGACTTTCCTCTCTGTATAGTAATGGAGATGTCCACAAGTTGAATCTCTTCCAAGATTTTTACTGGCCTTTAAGAGGGAAAGGAACACATACGCCTATAAACGATAACGCTGGTCATCGCCAGTCTCTTACCTGCGGTCAGTCACTGGATTACAGTACTAGAACTGTTAACAATATGACGTTGCTGCAAGAAATCGTTCCAACAAATCCTTTCAATTCTTTTATTATTATAGATCTAAAATAGACATTATGCATAAAAAAGTATACGCAACATATGGAAACAAAGAACTCTGTAATATTAAAGACAAATACATAATTTGCAAATCCTACATAGAAAGAGAGGGAGGAAAAATGCATCACAGGAAGAGAGGAAAGGAAAATGATCATAGAAAGACAGAAAAGAAAAATCTGTGAGTGAAAGAGGCAAAAAGAAAAGATGAGGGAAAGAGGAAAAATTGAAGAATGAGACATAACATCTTACTTCAATCGTTTTACGTTCTTCATGTTTTCCGAGAACAAAATTATTCAAATTCCATTTCATGTCTTAATTCTAATTTTATAGAAATCAGTTTCTCTTAAAATTTATCTCAAATGTAGTTTGTGGTACATGAGCGTCTATATATGAATCTCCTTCCATGATTATTTCACCTATCGACTGATTGTTGAATGGTATCGATTCTGTTATAAATGGTACCGGGTGTTTGAATGTTGAACCCTGAACTGAGCATAATGTCTTCATAATATCTATACTAATAATAAATCTGTAGCCGAAATTTTTCTGGTAATTTTCGATTTTCCAAAAATAATTGGTCCTAGCATATATAATAAACCACCCTGAAACCGAAAATCGCTTTTTTGAAATTTTTGTTTGTATGTCTGTCTGCCTGTCTGTCTGTCTGTATGTTTGTTACCTTTTCACGCGATAATGGCTGAACAGATTTCGATGAAAATTGGAATATAAATTAAGTTCGTTGTAACTTAGATTTTAGGCTATATGACATTCAAAATACGTTATTTAAAAGGGGGGTTATAAGGGGGCCTGAATTAAATAAATCGAAATATCTCGCTTATTATAGATTTTTATGAAAAATATTACATAACAAAAGTTTCTTTAAAAATAATTTTCGATAAGTTTTATTCCTTGCAACATTTTCATAGGACTGATATTTAATGAGATAAATGAGTTTTAAAATTAAAATAACTGCCATCTAAGGCCGTGTAATGAATTAAAAAACAAATGACTTCGTCTATAAGGGGCCTTGGACAGCAACAATCGAAAGCTATGAAAGATAGCCTACAGAGAATGTTTCTGTGTTTGTATGAAGTAATATCGGAAGCTAAATTAACCGATTTGTATAATTAATTATTATTTCACCAATGGAAAGTGTAGTTTCTCTAGATGGACACAATGCTATAATGTTATTACGGTAACTTCTGATATAATATAATATAATATAATATAATATAATATAATATAATATAATATAATATAATATAATATGTAATATTATATAATATAATTTAAGTTATTTGAAGGGTTCAGAACCATAGTGGGCCAAGCGCCATTTACTGAATACGTAGAAAATAAGGGTTAAAATTAAGTTATTACCATAATTCAATGGAAACCTATAACAAGTAAAATAAAATATACACATTAAATCTAAATGATGTCAATCTTCATTAAACTATGGTTGCATGTAATAAAAATTAAGAAACATGTTAAAGGAATTGTCATTGCACCAAATGAGTGTCTCTGGACCAAAATGATCGCATTTTAATGATTTGGATGCAATTTAAATTAAGTAACATAATAAACGATTTATCCTTCTATCAAACACGAATGTTCCCTGGATCAAACGTCCTATTTTAATTATGTAATTACTTTATATTCATTTCTAAGGGGTGCAGCGGAGCGCACGGGTGCGTCTAGTTATTTAAATAAAACTAAGGGCATTCAACATAGTATGAAGTGTCTTCCGCTGTGGAGTAACGGTTAGCATGTCTTACCGTGAAACGAGCGGGCCGGAGCTCAAATCCTAGTGGGAACAAGTTACCTGGTTGAGATTTCTGAATCTTTGCATCAACCCATCAAGAGCTTTCGGCACTGGATCCTGGCCTCAGTTCCCTAGTATTATCACTTTGATCTTTCAGACGCTAGATAACCATAAAAATTGATAAAGCGTAGTAAAATACAATTGATTTTCCATCTCAGAAATTGTTTTCAGATTTTAATGTTCTTAAAATCAGGCAAATTTATTATATTGCATTAATAAAATTCATACATAAAAATCGAAATAATTTTGAATTGTATTCTCATAGTTATGGAGCAAAAGGTTTGAGTTCTTTAAGATTGTTTGAACCAAAATGCAACACTGCTACAGTATTTAATCAAAGTAGTAATTTAGGCTCAAGAATATAAAACAAATTTATATTTAAATATTCTAATCTTGTCAATTCTAATAAACTATCTACCAAAAAGAAATTGGACACATTTTTTGCCACTTTAGAACCTCGTGGTACCATCGCCTGTTGCTATAACAGCAGCCACCCTGTCAGGCATGCTCTCCACTAGTTTGTGTAGGACATCCACTGGAATGCGTCGCCATTCCTCTTGCAACATGGCACTCAGTTGGACAATGGAAGTTGGCTGCATATTTCGGCGGCTACTATACAGTGGTATGCAGACAATAATGTTCACCGGTTGGACTGGCCTGCACAGAGTCCTGATCTCAATCCCATTGAGCACCTTTGAGACGAATTGGACGGGCGATTGAGATCTCGGGAGATGCGGCCAACTTCCATGTCCAACCGAATGCCATGTTGCAAGAGGAATGTCGACGCATTCCAGTGGATATCCTACACAAACTAGTGGAGAAAATGCCTGAAGGGGTGGCTGCTGTTATAGCAACAAGAGGTGGTACCACGAGCTTCTAAAGGGGTAAAACAGTGCCCAATTACTTTTTCGTAGAGAGTGTAGTTCTAGTATTAAATTTAAAAAGTTATGTATGGATTTTATAAATAATGGAAAATTGTAAATTTAAATGTATATATTCTTATTGTGTAGTAGACATAAGACAAATTTTATAATATAAATAACTTCTTAATTTAAATTCAGGAATCCGCCCCTGAGCACGAGTTTTATTCTTTCAGGGGAGAACTGAAGTTTTATCTGATTATATTATATTTTATGTTACAATTATTAGAAAAATAAATAACTAAATAAATAAATAAATAAATAAATAAATGACATGGTATGAAATAAAGTGTTGTACATGAAAAGGGTGAAAGTATTTCATGTATTCCTTTCGAAATTTTTTATACTCATACGTAAAACTCTCACTTTCGTCACATGTAACGTAAATACTATAACTATTACCTTACCAATGTTATGTAGAAAAATAATTTGCTGCGGAATTCGAATTTTTATATTTCGAATTTTTAATTTTTTTTTATTTAAAATTCCCGTTACAGTTAGAATTAAAGAGAGTCCACTATACAATATCGCTTCCAAAACAATTTGTAACGAAGAATTGGTCACCATGCCTTGCCCAACTTCTGGCTCTGAAGAACAGAGCCGTTGAACTTTCAGTACATTACGTTATGTTACGGGGCTTCATACGTGAACTAGTTGCTGCTAGCAGGACGCATTCCAAGATCTGGTTTCGACCCTGCTACCGTACACTACCTTCTTTATCCTTCAGTAATGCTTTAACTAAAATCAAATAACAAGTCTGGAAGTCCGTAGCCAGGGACACCGCAGTATTAAACTTACTGATTTGAATTGATGGACATGCGTGCAGTGCCCTGTGACTCGCGTATCATTGTGGATACCTGAACCGTGTCTTGCTGGAAACATATGTGATAATTATTTAACGTATCTTCGTAACTAAAAGTGAGATTGAACTTTTGTTACAGAAGCTGTAGTAATTGAAGAAAATGTGTTGCATAGCCTCTGTCTGGAATCGAACTGTGATCTCTTTTGGTGATTTATAGTGGACAATTCTTTATTTATCATCTGTCAGGGAATTAAATCCCCCTTTGGTCTTTGGTTTCTTTCGAGGTTTTCCACAGCCGTGGGACTGAAGCCGGATGGTGTATGGCGAGTCCTTGGCATCAACCCCTTTGATTTGACTACCCCCCTTTTGATTTGATTACCTGGTTGGGTTTTCCCGAGGTTTTCCCCAACCTAAAGGCAAATGCCGGGTAATATTTTGGCGAATCCTCGTACCTCACCTCATCTCACTACATCTCGCCAAAATATTGTAAAAAATTGAACAGAATTGTAAAAATTGTAGAAAATTACTAAATTTTAAAACTATAAAAAATTGTAAAAATTGTAATTGTAATATTGTAAAATTTTGACTTGTTCCACATCTTAAAGCTTCATTGCTCATGTAAGATCTATGGAATAAAATAAATGAATGAATGAATGAATAGACTTGTAGGTAACCTTTAGTAATTATATATAAACAGTCGCTTTTAAATGAGTAAATTACCAGTAGGGCCTAATGAATGTTACATGCTTCATATCGTAAGATCCTTATGGAGTTAATCTTGACCACTACATAAAATGTTAATCCTTGCGGATTCCGGAGATAAAAATATTTATTTTCATATAGTACATTTTAAAACGTATTCCTCTCTTAGTGCAACACTTCTTCTTTACACAATTTTTTACTCGTTCCTTAATTTTTATTATTTTTTTTCAACTTTCTTTTCATTTCTTATTGCTTTTCCCATCTTCAATTCTTCTTTTATTTTTCTTTTTCTTTCCTCTTTCTCCTTTTCATATTCTCTCTTTTCCCCCATTTTGTTTTTCTCCTTTATCTCCTTCATATTATATCTCTTCTCTTTCTTTTCTCACTTTCTCCCATGTTTGCCTCTTTAATATTTTTTTCCTTATCTATCTTTCACATTTGTCATTTCGTCTCTTTCCTCATTATATTATTTTTTCTTTCTTTCGCACTTCTTTTGTTTTCTCTCATTCCAACATCTTTTTTCTTTTCTTCTCTTTCACTCACATTTTTATCTCAATCTCTCATTTTTCTCTCTTTTCCTCACTATTTTTGTCTCTTTTTCTCACCCATATTCTTTTCTCTCTTTCTATATCCCATTCATCTTTCCTCTCTTTCTATGATCACTTTTCTTTCCTCTATTTCTGTAACCCATTTTTCTTTACTCCCTTTCTACGATCCATTCTTCTTTTCTTTATTTCTATGACCCTTTTCTATTCTCTCTTTCTGTGACCCATTTTTCTTTACTCCCTTTCTATGATCCATTTTTCTTTTCTCTCTTTCTACGACCTATTTTTCTTTTCTCTCTTTCTATGATCATTTTTCTTTTTTCTCTTTCTGTGTACAATTTTTACTTTCTCTCTCTCTCTATGACCCATTCTACTTTTCTCTCTTAATGGCCCATTTTCTTCTCTTTCTGTGACCCAATTTTGTTTTCTCTCTTAATGGCCCATTTTTCTTCTCTTTTTATGACCCAATTTTCTCTTCTCTCTTTCTATGTCCCATTTCCTTTTCTCTTTCTATGACCCATTCTTCTTTTCTCTATTGCTATGACCCATTTTTCTTTTCTCTCTTTCTGTAACCCATTTTCTTTCGTCCTTTCTATTTTCCATTTTTATTTTTTATCTCTCTATGATCGATTTTTCTTTTCTTTCTTTCTGTGACATTTTTCTTTCCTCCCTTTCTATGACCCATTTAATTTTTTTTCTTTCTACGACCAATTTTAATTTTTTCTCTTTCTATGATACATTTTTTCTTTCTCTTTCCACGACTCATTTATCTTTTCTCTCTTCCATGACCCTTTTTTCTTTACTCTCTTTTTATGGTCACTTTTATTTCTCTCCTTCTATCAAATGATCATCTAATTTCTTTTCTCTCCTTTTATGATATAATTTTCTTTGTTCTCTTTCTATCATTTATTTTTCTTTTCTCTCTATCACCCTTTATTCTCTTTCTATTACTCTTGTTTCTTTTGTCTTTCTTTTCTCATCGTTGTTCCCTTTTTCTTCTCCAAAAAAAAAAAAAAGATTTAGTTGGACATTGCTGCTATAATACACCGTGCACTCTGACTATGAAATCAATCACTACTGGTCCGTCACTTCTCGCCACAGTTCAGCTGTCGTGTGACTCCTGATGCACATGACGTCATTCAAAGTTGTTTCCAGAGATCGGAAACAACCCTCCGTAATGACGAAAATAACGATGATGATTGTGATTCATAGCAATTACAACTATGACAATAATGACGAGTTATGTAGTGATGATTGAAAAAGTGACGAATATTGTAAAAGCAATGACAAAAGGACGAATATTGTGAAAGCAATGACAAAAGGATAGCAACAATGACGAACAAAAATTGTGACGAAAATTATAACTGTGACGACAACGGCACTGATGACAGTAACGAAAACTATGACGCCGGCGATGAAGCCTAGAAGACGATGACGAGTGTAGCGGTGAGGACTGACGAGGACCGGTGGCACTACAGGTCCTGTCGGAAGTTCAGGAGTGCCTGCGTACCCCGGTTCACTTATGGATTACCTGGGCAGGGAGCTGGAATGTGTGGCGTGGTCGGGTATCGATCTCCGATCCCCGAGGTGGGTACCGCTGGTCGTCGACCCAGCTCGGATCAGCTGTTCGCGTAGCAACGCACGCACACGCCTCTTTGCGTCGTTTCCTCGGGTCCGCGGTTCCACATCAGACAAGTGAAGCGATATCCGGATACTCGTATCTGCTGTAGCCTTGGAAATAACTCAACAGGGAAATCGTCGATATTCTTCAAACTATGTTTTCATTATATACAGGGTGATTAATGAGGAGTTACCGCTATTTACGGAAGATATTTTCCAAGACATTTTGAGCAAAATGTCATATAAACATGCGTCTTATTACCCATGTTTTTTCGTTACATCAGTTTGAACTTGTTTGTAAGATACCTTTTTTATACAGGGACATCATTTTATTTTTACTTCAATTTTTATTGTACCTGAGTTTTTGAATACACTTCACTCCCACCCCTTCTACTAATGAAGTTCAACCGTCCTCCATACAGATCCAAGACCTCATATACAGTCATAGTAGCCTTACGGTCATAGTAAACAGTACGTTCCAAAAATATGTTCGCGTTTTCCAGTGACGAAAGAGCTTTCAGTATTGAATTATTTTCGCACAGGTACTGTCGTCCATTTGCCTACGTCGTATCCCGGCTTCCCCCACCAGCTTTTATTCGCCAGCTAGTGGCTGGGCTGTCTTAGCTCTTTTCTGAGAACATTAATTTCTGTTAGGAACTGGACGTCTACGTAATATTATGCAACGTTTAAAATAACTTAAATAAAAGGGCCTCGTTAAGTAATTAACTGTCACGTGATTTCCTCCCTTTCTATGACCCTACAACACAACCACTTGGACGGACAGTAGATAGCATGTCTGAGTAATTTTATCTTTTCGGATCGGGCAGAAGTGAAGATTGAATTTACAGTACGTAAGGTACTCTTTTATAAAGTAGGTACAGAATTTTTTCAACGTGAGTTACTAGTACGAAGAACGAAACTGGTAATTGGGATTAGGTACAATAGTCTATAGTGCGATAATATGCACATTAGAACTGAAGCCTGTATCGAAATGAACGGGCACCATTTTCAAAAATGTGTTTAAATGTCCATATTATGATTATTTTTCAATTTAACTTCATTCTCTATATTGTACGCTAATGTGCTGTAGACAGTATAATATACACTGCATAATGAATACGTCCACATGGACAGCTCAGTTCGTGAGTAAATACATTCATTGTTAATACTGTACTGTATTTTTATTAAACAAAAACCTAATGAAAATGATAAAATTCAAAAGCGCAATATTTCCTAGTTTACGTAAATGGATGAACTACTTTTCTTCCCTCCTATACCTAGTAAAGTGATTTGTTTGTATATTACACCAGTATCATCGAACTCCAGTCGCGGAAGGGGGTAGCAAACGGCGTTGATCCAGAGGTATAGGCAAGTTAATATTAAAAATGTTAGTAAAAATAAAATGATGTCCCTGTACATCTTGATTACACAACTTTTAACGCTGAATCACTTCGGAATGTGTATTATGTGACTTTCTTGTGTTAAATTCTATCGTACCTGTTTTACATGTTTCGACCTATTATGAGCCAACCTCAGAACTGGTCGTTGTTGGTCTTGGAGCATCTTGTTTTGTTTCCTGTGAGGGCATGTTTGTAACCACACGGCACACTCTTTTCCGGAAACTACATTTTCCAAATCCGTTTTTCTCTTTATTCTGAAACTACTGAACAGGATTGTGTGACTTTTTTTGTGCATGTTAACACATATAATCTACAAAATTGAAAATAATCATGCCCCTCAGTTAAATATTTTGCCTAAAAGAATAATTTATGGGCCAAAGTATCGTAAAAATCTGTTACACAATATAAATATAAATTAAAAATATGATCAATTTAGTTAGAAACCTGATGGTGGTCAATTTTGTAGAGCTATCCTTAAAAAACAGAACGTGAACATGTTAAAAATTGGATGAGTTAAAAGGGAAACGCTGGATTCCGACGTAACGAGTACCTGCCATTTTGAATAATTAAATAATTAATTGTATGCTAAACTTTAGAAAATAGTCTTAATGCATTAAAAACTGGTAGGTTTGCAGTTTTGTATAAGGCATGTGGACGAAGAAAAAATTGTTGAATATTGTCAATTTTTCACTGCATTAAGCTGTACCTACCCTCTTAAGATGTTAAACACTACAATGAGGCCTTAGACAGATTTGAAACAAATGCTCAGCCGTGTCGAAAATGTGACTCACGAGCACATTGTGTCTCGCAATGATAGCTGTGCATTTCTCTCACTTTCTACCTTCCCCAACCCCCACCTTCTCACTCACTGAAATCCTGGAATCAAACTCCGTTCCATTTGCTTATTTGTCTCTGACCTGCGAGTGGCGTATCGTCGCAATGTCTCTCTCGAAACCATGTACCTCTACAAAAACGAAAGTTTCAAGGAGGATGGGAGGACGCTTTTTTTTTTTTTTTGCCAATATGATGAGAATATTAAATGTATGATTTGTTCACAAGTATTACGAGGGAACGATTGTATAACATAAAACAGCATTATACTACACGTCACTCATGAAACATTAAAAGGTGGATTATTATTATTATTATTATTATTATTATTATTATTATTATTATTATTATCTCTGTACATGGATCCTTTTTCAGCAGATGTACGAATAATGCGGTTAGATCTTCAATTTAAACTCACAGATTTACAATGTGATGTTAAATGAAAGCTAGATGTAAGGACTTGACAAATGTTGAACTTTTCAAATCTTTGCCAAAATAGTAATATACGTTACAAGAGCGGTATGTTGACGTTTTCATGGTCGAGGAAAAGATTGAAAAAGCGAAACGTAGTTGAGCTTTTTTAATTTCCGAGAACATGAAAACAAACATACCGCTCGTGTATCGTACATTATTTTGTGCGAAGATCGTTTATTACATACCTGAAAGACGAATTTCTAATTAGTTGCAATGAAATCTCCATGTTGGTTTCTGTTTAATGACGGCAACTTCGGAAAACCAAAATATCTTTCTTCAACATTGTTGCTATAAAATGTTTTCTGTGTTTACTATACTCCAGCAGGCCGTGATATACGTCTACCTTTTTTTCCCCCCAGTCTATAAATGCGAACTTAAAACAAACGGTAAGGTTATGTAATGATTTATTTTTCATTTTAATATTTTAACAATATTATTTATATAACATATTGCAGTAATAACATCGGCATCTGGAATCTTGTTGATTTTTCACGGCTTCCTTAATGTTACTTGTATCAGGAATGCAATAAGTTTCGTGGAGTAGTAGACTTTACTTAATTTTTGCAAATATATTTAAAAACAATAATTAACATTGCAATTTAGGTGAAATTGCAGTGGTAAGTTTCCAATTTATAATTATTACTATGTTAAACGTCTCTAAAAATAATATGTTAAAAGCCTAAAACAGTAAAATGAATGTAGCGCTTAAGCGGTAAGAAGAGGGAAATTGTTACGTGTGTTACGTTGGGAATACTGAATGTGGTATTTCACACTTACCGCGTAATGGTTCTGTGCGGAAAACAAGCAAATACGCACGATCTCGCACAAAATAAATATCCGAAGCTTCGTTTTTTTTGCTTGCTCCGTTGAAGCCATGTTCGTTACAACTTACGTTTGTGAAAAATTATTTTCAACAATGAAAATATTAAAAACCAAATTTAGATCACGACTGATAGAAAAATATCTTCGTTATCAACTACGACTGGCAGTAAGTGACATAATTCCTGGTTTTGAAATTCTGTAGCGGAGACATTCTGAAGACAGTTAATAGGTTATGATAATGTGCCCTATGTTTTCTTGTTCATTTCTTTCTTCGTTACAAGTACTGAACATTAGTTTGTAACCTTATACTGTATGAAATTATATTTAAGTGCTTGACGTAAGGAAAATGAAATCCGTTAATAAGTCAGTTGCTTCACTTCCCCTTCGGGTGTCCGCCTCCCTCTATAGGTGCTATGCAATTTGCAGCTTACACAGTGACTCGGCGCACGGTGACATTTTCGCCACGGCTGCAATAGCTTATACTTTACCATTGATACAATGTTGCAAAGAAAATTATGAAGTAATGGGTTTTTAATTTTAGGTGATCTTTTTACAAAGAACTGTTGTTAAAAATGTGTGACATTTATTGAGGCACAGGGTGCAAGTACTACACAATCCCCTATTAAATGCTTCGGAATACGTACATGCATTGCTTGGGTATTGTCTGTAAGGCTCCCCTAATCTGGGATTGACTTTGTATTGCGTGGATTTGATTGCGTAATGCCTATTACAGGGAGCTCTAGCCTTCAGTTCCATGTTACATAATGGAGATTACACATTAAGGTGATCGAAACTACAGCACACTAAGAGGCGGGCATGCAGAACTTATTTGCAGGCATTCTAAAGCTCTTTACGATTTCATTAGAACACAGTGTGTACCATAATGCGGCATCCAGCTTCATAGATAGTGGCAAAAATTTGGACACGTTTCGAAAATAATTTTATGCTCGACCATGCCGAAATGTAGTAATTATACACCTGGTAGTAGCCCTTTAATGCATCTCATTAAAGTACACCTATTCATTATAATTCAGTTATTTAGCCAATGAGAAATCACCATTTACTATTATAAAACCGCAAGTATCGATTATTCTCGGATATGCAATCGAAGGACAATTAGCGAAAAGTCACGGAGGCTGGAAATCCAATACTGTCGTAGAAGGTTATGTTCTGTTACTGTAATAATTAGCGTTAATTGTAAATAATATTCAAATAAATTCAATTTGTCATCTCGTTTTTCAATTCTAAATCAATTTCCAGGTTACATAAAGCCTAATCTTCATGTTAATCTCTAGATTATATCAAGGTCAGTGACATTCGTGTTTCGGAAAAAATCAATACATCTCACAATTCAGGTCAGTTCACTCCTCACTTACATAACCATAACATGAATACTTATGAATAATTTCAAGTTAGAAATATGGTCGAGTATAAAAAGTCGTATGAAACTTGCCTATAATGGTAATTAAGACGCTCGTATGAAAATTATGAAACTCGCTTGCGCTCGTTTCATAAAAAAACCATACTCGCGTCTTAATTACTACCATTATAGGCTCGTTGCATAATGTACTATTGTTTACTAGTCTGCTTGAAAAAAAGGGCCATAAGAATTATATCAAATACAGATTTTAATGAACATTGTAAACCATTATTCGTGAAAAACAAAATCATGACTGTATTAAATTTATATATTTTAGAGTTAACTTTGTATGTTAAACATAAACTTCCAACTTTAACATTAATAAATGATATTCATTCCTATGACACAAGACAAGGAAACAATTTTAATAGGCTATCATAACATGTAGACTTGCTAAATCCCAAAAGAACTTTTGTCAATTGTCATTGAAGGTTGCAAATAAATTTCCATCACATATTTTTAATTTAAGCAGAGCTTCTCTCAAATTTTACACCTCTAGTTGGTTAATTTTAAATCCGTTTTGTAATCTTGACGAATTTTTTGATTGTACAATCCCTTTGTAATTGTTCCATTTTAACTGACCTTGTTTATACATATTGTTTTTAAACATGTAATTTAAACCATTAAACTATAAAACTACTTCTTTTATACAGGACGTAAAGGATGTGGGCTAAATTGTAGAACTTATACAGAAAGTACAACATAGAGTCGGCGACTCTTCGTTTCTTTTCTTACGCACTTGTCACAGTAATTGTTACAAATGACGCCAGTCTTGTAAATTTTTTAAGATTGGACATGGTTGTTGTTTAGTCAACTGTTCGAAGACAGGTCTGAACCTAACAAGTGATACTAAGAAGGCACCACTTATGAGGCGACCAGGCCAGGAAATAATAGGGTAGGGTGGCCAGTCCCTTTCTCCCTCCATTGCATACATCGCCAACTAGTTACACATTACAATAGTCAGATTTTAGATCAGGGGTGACCAAAACTCGAACTGCAGTGATTACATGTGACAGTCTATGAAGTAAGGAGACGAAGGAAAGGAACTTGGCATGAAAACTACAACCAGTGGTGGTTCCTGTACTAACATCTTGATCAATCCCACGGATAAAAATCTCAGGCTTTGCTGAATCAGTAATGTCACTGCTGTCATCAAGAGCCAGTGAATAATATACGATTTTTCTTGCTTCTTTTTTTAACCTATCCCTTGAATATAATCGGGAATTTTCTAAATTCTTCTCTCGATACTTGGTCGAGAAATTCGTAGTTTTTCAAAATTAAAAACTTCTTATGGCTAAGTTATTTAAGCTATCTTAAGCATTACTCTTTTGAGAAATTCTGTTCTATTAAAAGGCTTTAGAGCACGAGATATTTCAAACCCCATTAGGTAGCTGTCTTCCTTACATTTATTTAGGTTATCTTTCTCTTCCTGGCTATGAACGATAACTGGATATAAATGATAATTTGAATATCATTTACATCGCTTAAGAAAGATTAAAAAATAAAATGAAAACTTGAAGAAGGCCAGAACCCACAACCTTTGAATCATTAAACAAGCACTCTACCGCTGGTCTACGAGGCGCAGATATGGAACACTTTCATAGTTACGGAACTGCTTGTACATGCACATGCATCGTGTAACATCGCCGCGACCCGAAGTGGACTTCGAAAATATTCGCTGTTCAAGAGTGCGGCCACTTTTTTTTTTTTGACAACTGTACATATCAGCCAGAACCTCAATCAGAGGATGATTGTACATTAGTACGCAGAATTTGATTTGTAACAATATTGTTGCCTTAAGTTCGTAAGAATGTTGTAATTTTTAGTTAAAAATTGAAAAACAATATATGTACGAAGAAATTAACACATTTTTAGCCTCAGAACACCAGCCAGTAAAGAAATTATACTTGTGAATAGTTAATTCTCTATTTGTAATACTCTTTTACCCTTAAAACTAGAGGAAAAAAAGGTATTTTACTAGTAAATTCAAAGTAGCGTAACTCTGAAAATATTGAGATAGGGCACATATTTATATGACATCTTTTGCTCCGAATGTTTTCGGAAATAAGCTCCGTAAGTGACGGTAAATCCTCGTGAATCACCCTGTATAAATAGGCAGATAGATGACGAAGACGTACTGAGAGTTGGAAGACATAAAAACATAAGGACAAAAGAAAGAGCGAGCAGGTAGACAGACGGACAGGAGAACGAATGGCGAACTGACAGACAGAGATGGAGAGAACAGGAGGGCAGAATGGGAAGAGAGGTACAAATGTGACGAGTATCAGTCAGCGATCGCCAGCGCTGCGTTTTTGCCCGTTCCACACCCCGGTTGTTCCGCTCGCATTCAGTTCAACAGCGACACTTAAATGGAACCGAGAATCAAACCGATGATCACTGGGTTAGCAAACGTCACGGACCGATGCCGGTCGTCATTGAAACGTTGCTGGTTGACAGAAGAAGAAAAAAATATGTCACAATGTGGGCAGTGAACCTTCTATTCATTTCCGGCTCGGGGACTACAATATTCATGTTGGCTGCAACCTGTCGCGCTACAATGTTCGGAAACCATAGCCGTTGCTTGAAGACGATCTTATATAGCAAAACGTAACTCTTTGATATACTGTATGCAGTCACCTTTGGATTTAGTGAACTCGGTTATAGTAAACTTAAATTATTGGCTCAGATCCACATACATTAAAAATACAGACTAAAATATTGCATTTTAGGGAACTCTCAACCTTGATTTTAGTGTACCCAAGAAGCATAACTTCCAAGAAAAATTTCATTCTAGGTAATCACCAGACATCGAGATTTTGGACCCGATAGAATAAGTTTACTAAGTCCATACTATAGGCAGCTTTGTCATTGTGTTTGAGGTGGATGGGAGTCGGCACCAGGAGAGACATGTGTACATGAAACCAAGTCCAGTCTAGTCTGCTGGTGCTGTACAGTGACGTTCCAAAGAAAGACAACTAATTTATCAAACATTAAAATAAAATGAATGTTAGAGGAAAAAAATCCTGTAGGACCAAACAATTAATCTTTACGTAAATTAAAATAAAAGCCTATAATGCGAAATTTTCAAAATAAATTAATATGCATTTGATAAGCACATGTGCAATATTTACACAACATTCATAATAATCATACACAATATACACAACTTATGATGTACAACACCTGATATCCCCACAATACATTTACAATATAATGTAATGAGAATTTATATTCTGTTCAACTTGTTTATTTTACAGCTTTCTCTTCTAGAATACCATTTGAACTGATACAATGTACTACAATACACATTCACAAGGTCTCAAAACTAAATTTTCTTCGATAGTTGGCAAGACAAAGTTTATATTGGGAGAAGCTCCGCTCTACATCACATGATATAATTGTGCAAAAAAAAAAAAAAAAAAAAAAAAAAAAAAAAAAAAAAAAAACACACTAAGTTATTGAAATCTATCTTCGCTACCCCAGCAGTGTCCGTAGACTTCTTCCCTGCTAGCATATCTTTTATGTCACAGAATGTCGCATATACACTGTTTTTACACAAAACTGAGTTTACTTTCTGTTTAATATGATTACTAGCTGGTGTAGAGGATGATTGATCAATTACTTTCGTCATCTCCTTAATTAATTTTACAGGCTGTGGGGGCAGAGGAACAGTGGGTGCAATTTCCTTGAATGTTAGCACTCGTGAAGGAGATTTCAAAAATATTACTTTGCAGTTAGCGATGAAACAAGCTACATCACTAAGGGACGCCCGTATCTCTTCAGCATCCCGGTGGCATCCCGGTGAAATGTGTTTTCGGGAGTTACAATGGGTCTCAATGTATCGTTTTTTGTCTCCCCTTAGCCTCACATGACACAATTTACATGTAACATGGTCCCCATTAACTTCGAAACAATCATTTCCGAACTCCTGCACAAATGAATGCGTCTTACAGCCTTTTACTTTTAGCATATTTACTGATTCTTCGACTAGTCAAAAAGATAACCACATGCATAGATCAAAACTAGACTACTATCTCCTGTCCTCTCTTCTGACAAAGTGAACTAGGTGTACGGGACTGTTTTTATTATCAGAACAGTACCTCCTGTCCTTGCCTTACGAGTATGACAGTAAATAAAGCACATGGGACGACGGGTAGGTCGCTACCCTCACTGCCCCCACCCACTACCGTCCTGATTTCCAACTTGAAATCGCACTGTTTTCTTCTATCGGGTCTGAAGTCTCTAAGCCTGGTAATCACTGTAGAGCCTGGATGTTTAGGCATTTCATCATCATCATCATCCTTCACGAATTAGGCCTCTGTAGACCTGTTTCGGCCCCATCTAGCAGTCTTCTTAAAGGTCTTCCTGGTCGACGATGTCCTCTAGGTTTATATTGCATCATAATTTTTGGGATTCTTGAATTTTCCATTCTTCTTACATGATCTAGCCAATTGAATTTGTATCTGCTGATTTTTTCTTCTGCTGACTCTACTTCTAATTGTTCTAAAATTTCTTCATTCCTTTTTCGGTCTAAAAGAGTATATCCTGCTGTCCTGAAAAATTTCATTTCCGTTGCTTTGATTCTGTTCATGTCTTTTTTCTTTAATGTCCAAATCTCGCTTCCGTATAAAAGGGAGGGTAATGCTAGTGTATTATATATTTTTATTCTTGTAGATTTTTCTACTAATTTAGCTTTTAATATATTGTTTATTATTCCTAGAATTTGTGTAAATTTGGTAATTTTCTTGTTCACATCTTTTTCATTTTGATAAGATATTTCACAACCCAGATAATTGAAATTTTGTACATGTTCGAGGCATTGGTTATTGTGTATTATCTTACTTCTGAAATTCTGCATTACAAGCCTGTCCAGAGGCTAAAAGTGGCAGCCCCACTACTGGACTACCTAACGATAAAGCTAGTAACCAATCTTAAGGAAAATTACATTACTTTCAAGCCTCGAACAAGCAGTGTAAGGTTTAGGCATTTAATTTGGTTAAAATAGGCAGGCTATATAGATACTAAAAATAGTAAAAATAGGCAGTGAAATAGGCATTTATTATTCATGGAAACAGACAAAAATAGACAAATAATAAACTATCCCATACGGTACTCACCATCCTTGGTTACATGTCACAACAAGATGCTTTTTTAAGTTGTCAACTGTCATAGTGAGCCGCCTGTGAGAGAGAACGTTTTTCATGGTGCAAAAAGATCTTTCTACTTCTACTTCAATCAAAGTCCCCCCCCCCCAAATAAAAAAAAATAAATAAAATAAAAAAAAAACTTTTTAAATTCTCCTCCCATTTGACAGAATATAAGATTTGTGACGACACAATCGGTATAATATTATGATCTTTCTTACCGATTCTCAATACAAGTGAATTTACAATGGCAGGCAGAGTAACTATCTCATGCTCCCATGTTTTATATTGCTACCAGTGCACTTCATTAGAACCAGGTACCCAGCTTCGAAGCCGTTAGCTCTGAGAACTTACAATATAATTATTTTCCCCTACTATCATATTACAGGATTATCTAAGAAATTAGAAAATTCTTTATGATAGTAGAAGAGAAAGAGTGGGGGAAGGGAAGAGGTCCGTGGCCCATTTCTTTTAAGGCTCATCCCGACATTTATTGTATTACTCAAGGAAAACCACGGAAAAACCTTGAGCAGGATGAGGTGTCATGCTGACGATAAGCCAATTGCCTTCGTTGGGATATGTATAGGCCTATACTCAGAAAGAAGGTTGTCTTTTAATCATAATTAAAAATTCAAATACATAAAAATCAATAAAAATATCTACAATGAAATCATTTACAATACATATACTTAGGCAGCTAATAACGTGATGACCCTGAAACAGAGAAATAACATTAATAGTGCATTAGTATACTTATGCTGAATTGTATCACCGTTATTAGTTGTACAGGATGTTGAGCTCTGAGGAATCTCCCATCTTTCAGTGTTGTATGCACAAAGTTTCAACAAATAAAGTTCAGTAGTAATTGTTTTTATTTTATCCGTATCCAAGCGGATCACCCTGTATAATGCGGGTATATTTATCTACAATTGGCAACAGTGACTATTATCTTCGCCATCTATTCATAGAAGTAATAACTAAAGAATCCTTAAGGCTCTTTCACAATGAAAATTAAACATAACCGTAACATAAACAAAGAAGTTTGCGCCTAGGTTACCAAATGGGATCATTCACAATGATTCACATAAACACTGACACTAACATTACCGTTAGATGTTAACATGAAAGTTTGCAAACTCCAAACTTTCATGCTTATGCTTACATGATTTGCAAACAGTACATAATCGTATAGCGCTGAAGTATACGACAGAATATGAGGAAATGGCGTCGTTGTTATATTTCCATGGTTACCAAATATCTCAGCGGTTATGTTTATGTTCCCATCGTGAATGTTCTTGATTTTACCGTAACGTTTACATTATTAAGTTAACGCTTACGTTATGTTTAATTTTCATTGTGAATGAGCCTATACTTACGCCAACGAAGTATCGATCACTATCGATTAGTATGGTCAGCAGAGTGCTACATTGGAGTTAAATCGCTCGCTTGAACTCGGTCGAGTGTCGCATCTTCGAGTGAGATACGATCGGTCGTGATACGCTCATAATAAATAGAAGCACAGTACAATGCCATCTCACCGACATGTCTTATCTTGTATGGAAGGCGACAGATAAGATACACATATGTTTTGCTCACACGGTAAAAATAAGGCTTTATTTTCTGCGTTTATGACAAACGTTTAATGGAACAGTCATGGAACATACCAAAACAGGAACATGAAGTTATGAATAAAATAGTGTGAAAAACTTCGATATGCAGTTATTATTGCTAATTAATAGTTATTCAATATTTGATTTACCACATATATAATATGATAGGTCCATACATAGTGTTCCGCCTATATACTGCGACAATGTAGAAACGTTTTACAAAATATTATTGATATAGCGGTACAGTAGATTAATAACAATATTAGTACAGAGATAACGTCACAGAAAATATAATAAAATGAATAATCATGCTGCACAACTGTTACAGACGCAAAGATTGATACACTAATTATTATTATTATGATTATTATTATTATGATTATTATTATTATTATTATTATTATTATTATTACTAGAAAACTTGATACAGTTCTTGCATTATCGTGATTGTGTTCTCCGTTTATAATAATTACATTTACATCCAATAACATCTATCAGATGTGGCAAAAACAAAATCACTCCTGTGTGTGGGGAGGGGGGAAACATTTACCTACAACATTTATATTACATTTTAAAGCAAGTTTTGTAGTTGTACTATGGAGAGGTTAGTTAAACACTGCAAAGTTTTGAAATGATGAACATCTATGACGTTACTACACAGTTCATCATTGTAACAAGAACGAATGTCTAACGCTCGGTTTATACCGTTTGAGGATTTATCGCTCGTGACAATTTTACCCATTATGCATGTACGCCATCTATCGGATTATGCTATGAACTACTTGGCGCTCGAGCGAAAACTTCCGATGCAGATCTCTGATGGTCAGATATCTTTGAATGTCAGGGGACATCAACGACTTTTAAGTAAATTAAACACAGGTGACTTATCTCCTGTTAAAATGAGTGAAACTATTATCCCTTACAGTGATAGAGTAAAAAAATCTAGGAATTTATATGGACAAAAATTTAAGTTGGAATACTCAAATCACACACACATGTAAAATAATTTTTATGAAAATTCACGCACTAAAAAGAATTCGAAATTTCCTTCCGTTGCTTCTGAAGAAGAATTTAGTGCAGTCGCTCTTGATGCCTCATTTTGATTACTGTGACACTCTCTACACTGACCTTAACATGAGACTGACAGACAGACTACAGCGTGTTCATAATGCATGCGTTCGATTTATTTGCAACGTCCGTAGATTTGACCGTATCACACCTTCACTAAATATCCTGTCGTGGGTCCGTCTCAAAGAGCGAAGAACTATTCACTCTCTCACTTTACTCTTCAATATTCTTCAAACCTCTAACCCTAGCTACTTAGCTTCTCGTTTTCAACATTTGTCCTCATATCACGAAATAGATACTCGCTCACAACACCATATCACACTCTCCATTCCTAAACACAGAACATCCTTCTACTCTTCATCTTTCACCGTCTCGCTCATCTCTGGAACTCTCTACCACAGTATGTCAGAGACTGTTGGACATTGTCTAGTTTCAAAAATAAATTAAAATTGCACTTTTTGAATTAGATTCTTTTCAGTGATAAGCCCTTTTCTCTGCCATAGTTTTATATTTCTTTTTCCTTCCTTTCCCCTTTTTTTTTCTCTTTATCAGCCGATGAATTTGTTATCATAGCCTTTTATCGTTTATTTTATTTAATTTTCTTATTTCTTTCCTTTTTTATTATTATTTTATTACATTACATTTTGATATATTCTTCCTTATGTTTTTCCATATTAACCATTTGTACTAAATGAGTTACTTTTGCTATATTCCATATTCCAATGTATTTTACTTTCTTTTTTACTATTATGGTATTATTTTCATATTGTTTAGTGTTTATTTTATTATGCTATTATTATTATTATTATTATAATATATTAGTATTCTGTTCTTTAACTTTTTGTTAAATTTTAACTGCTTGTATACTTTGTGACCTGGTAGAGTGTAAGAGAAGGCCCTATGGCCTTAATTCAGGAGTGGATCAGGACAGCACGTTTGCACATCTCCTTTTTATGTTAGGTTAGGTTCTTTTCAAACTGAAGTGACGAGTGAAACGTACAGTTAAAATTACTCTAACCTAACCTAACCTAACCTATCCTAACCTAACTTAACATAAAAAGGTTAGTTTGACTATAATTATGTGTGTGTATTCCGCCTTTGCTTATCATACAATATGAATGAATTAATTAGTCATATTTTCTCATTAACGTTTTCGGTACGTAAATTGTACCATCTTCAGATGTTTGTATATGATGCTAATTGTTAACCAAGCCTATGGGTGCATGTATCTGGACTTAAATGATCAGTGTTTTTGTGCATGCTGTGCGATGTCGGTGAAGTGTTGTCATGATTACATAAATGATTACCTTAACTCTTATATACTATTTGCTGGTACAACACTTTATCAAACTTAAATTAGAATGTTTCAGTCATTATTTAAAAAACACTATTTAAAAACACTGTTTAAAAACACTGTTTAAAACTATTTAAAAGCACATAGTTTTTACATCACTTTAACTATGTGAAGTATGTGATCACTTATTGTGTGGTGTTTGCCGGTGTGAAGTTAAATGAGGCACTTGTGGTGATCTTGTTATTTAGCGTTGAGCTGGACGCAATATCGTAACATGGCTATGTTTTCTAAAAGTGATGTTGAGACACTTCTATTAAGTTGATGGCATTACTGTGATTTGTGTCCATAGATGTAATATTATAACAGAATGAAGGTTGTCAGGTCCATGGATTTAGTATCGCCTGGCGTGTCTGTAACAATATGATTAAGTATTACTTCACACCGGCAAACACCACACAATAAGTGATCACATACTTCACATAGTTAAAGTGATGTAAAAACTATGTGCTTTTAAATAGTTTTAAACAGTGTTTTTAAACAGTGTTTTTAAATAGTGTTTTTTAAATAATGACTGAAACATTCTAATTTAAGTTTGATAAAGTGTTGTACCAGCAAATAGTATATAAGAGTTAAGGTAATCATTTATGTTATCATGACAACACTTCACCGACATCGCACAGCATGCACAAAAACACTGATCATTTAAGTCCAGATACATGCACCCATAGGCTTGGTTAACAATTAGCATCATATACAAACATCTGAAGATGGTACAATTTACGTACCGAAAACGTTAATGAGAAAATATGACTAATTAATTCATTCATATTGTATGATAAGCAAAGGCGGAATACACACACATAATTATAGTCAAATTGTGACAGCTTATCGGTATATCTTCAACATGAAATTCATAAAAAGGTTAGGTTAGGTTAGGTTAGAGTAATTTTAACTGTCCTACGCTTCACTCGTCATTTCAGTTTGAAAAGAACCTAACCTAACATAAAAAGGAGATGTGCAAACGTGCTGTCCTGATCCACTCCTCTTAATTCTGCCAGTATAAATAAAGAATTCATTACATTACATTACATGAAACGTAGGTAGAGATATCTGTATAACATACGTCTGGGATGTAGCAACTAGAACAGGTATGGAACTAGAAATCCGTTATGATATGGCAGTGTATTAGGACGATAAAGGTAGAGGGGGTTAGAGACTTGGATGAAGCCGGCTGCCAAGAGCTTTGCGCGCCAGGCAGGATCTGCGTGGTAGGAATTAGCAGGCGACCTCCAGCAGCCCGCACGACGCTGTTTGTATCTGGCGGTCACGCTGGGTGAGCCGCTTCCTCTTCCGACTCGCTGTGTAGTACAACTGTTGGTTGGCGTCATCCAGCTTGCTCACAATGCATATCGCCGCCAGAGGATCGAGTCCCGAATACGAATTACACAACAAACCAGGTCATATTATTATTTTTCATAACAAATTTCTCCCCCTGCCTTAATCATAATCACAGTTATCGAAATCGCAATTTCTTTACCTTCAACTTCATCTTGTTCAGCTTTATATTTATTCTCGTGTTTGTTTGCTTCACCATTTACCACAGTTCACCGTATCTTCACCATTTACCTTTTCTCCACGTTTACCTTCCTTCACAATTCAACCCTTCTTATTTTTCTTTACCACCACCCTTTCTTCACCATTTAGCTTTTCGGAACCATTTACCCTTTCAATATCAGTTAAGTCTTCAGCATTTTCCATTTATTCACCATTTACCCTTTCTCACCATCTTCACAACCTAACCTCTTCGCCATCTGCTTTCCTTCACCATTTCAATTTTCTTCGCCATCACAATTTTCATATTTGGTTTCTTATTCACGGTTCCACTCTTAATTTTTTTGTCATTTCATTTTCCTTTTCTTTATTTTCCTTTCATCTTCCCTTTCATAATTTTCCTTCTATCATTATCTTTTTCTTCAATTTTCATACATCTTCACCTTTCCTTTTTTCTTCAATTTCCTTTCTTCTTCATTTTCTGTACCCGTTTCTCCATTTTCCTCTCACCTCAACTTTCCTTTCTTTTTCATTTTATCTTTTCGAAGTATCCTATTTTCATCACATTCCCTTTCTTAATTTCCCTTGTTTCTTCATTGCCCCATTCTTCATTTTCCTTTTCCGAAATTTTTCTTCCTTTTTCATTGTCCCTTTCTTCATTTCATTTTTTAAATTTCTATTTCTTTTTATTGTTCCTTTTTCATTGTCCATTTCTTCATTTCCCTTTCTAATTCATCGTACCTGTCTTCATTTTTCTTTCCTTTACGTTTTTCCTCCTCCTCAATTGATTTTTCATCGTCCCATTTCTCAATTTCCTTTCCTCTTCATTGTCCCCATTTTATTTTTCCTTTCTTCTTTGTTGTTTCTTTTTCACTCTTCTTTCTACTTCATTGCCCCTTTCTTCAATTTCTTTTCTTCTTCATTGTCCCTTTCTTCATTTTTCTTTGTTCTCCATTGTCCCTCTCTTCATTTTCCTTCTTCTTCGTTGTCCCTTTTTCACTTTTCTTTCTACTTTATCGTCCTTTCTTCATATTTATTTCTTCTTTATTGTTCCTTTCTTCATTTTTCTTTCTTTTTCATTGTCCCTTTCTTCAATTTCCTGTCTTCTTCATTGTCTCTTTCTTAGTTTTATCTTCTCTATTGTCTTTTTCTTCAATTTATTTTCTTCTTCATTGTCCCTCTCTTCATTTTTCTAGTCCACACCTGTGGAGTAACGGTTAGCGCGTCTAGCCGCGAAACCAGGTGGCCCGGGTTCGATTCCCGGTCGGGGAAAGTTACCTGGTTGAGGTTTTTTCCGGAGTTTTCCCTCAACCCAATATAAGGAAATGCTGGGTAACTTTCGGTGTTGGACCGCGGACTCATTTCACCGGCATTATCACCTTCATCTCATTCAGACGCTAAATAACCTAAGCTGTTGATAAAGCATCGTGAAATAACCTACTAATATAAAAAAAATCGTTTTTCTATTTTCTTCGTTGTCCCTTTTTCACTTTCCTTTCAGCTTTCTTCGTCCTTTCTTCATTTTTATTTCTTCTTTATTGTCCCTTTCTTCATTTTTCTTTCTTTTTCATTGTCCCTTTATTCAATTTCCTTTCTTCTTTATTGTTCCTTTCCCCAATTTCCCTTCTTCTTCATTGTCCCTTTCTTCAATTCTCTTCATTCTTCCTTTCTTCAATTTCCTTTCTTCTTCATTGTCCCTTTCTTAGTTTTATCTTTTTATTGTCTCTTTGTTCAAATTCCGTTCTTCTTCATCGCCTCTTTCTTAATTCTACCTTCTTCATTGTTTATTTCTTCATTTTCCTTTATTTTCACTATTCTGTGCCAAGCTAGAACCAAGCTAAGATTTTATTATGTACTTATTTATACGTCCTTGTGACAGATTGTGCCTGATTCGCTTTATTATATTTATCAAGCTGTCTGGATTTCTGTGTACAATAAAGGCAGAGAAAACTGTAGCTCTTAACGACCTGTTACTAGCAGCCAATTAGCTGTATTAGGCTCAGGATTTCTCAGTGTATCTGCACGACTCCGTCCGTTGTTACAGTGGACGAAGAAGCCCCTGGTAAACAATGCTAATGGATATCTCAAGGAAGAAGGCAGGCTGGTCGGGCGGCGATCCTTTCGAAGCCGAAGTCAAGTCATGTTCATTTTGCCCGGACATTGACGAAGATTTATTTCTTTAACACTGCTAAATGGGCAGTTTTGTCAGTCTGCTGCTGTCTTTGAGCGCTACTGAATAAAACATAACAATAGCAAACGTAAGCGCTGTGCAACTCGAAAAGGTGAATCGCGATTTTTAGAGCGTGTGTGAGACTGCAGAATAAAAGACCAACAAGAGGCGAGTAGGTATAATGTTTTCTATGCAGCGTTCTCACTGCCAGGGAAGATAATGTTGCACAGCTATACTTATGTAGTGTAAAATGTTATACAGTCACTCCGGGCAAACTGGAAATTGCAATGAAAAAGTATTTTTCAGAAATATTGGTTTATTATTAATGTAAGACATAGATAAGACTTTAAATTTAAATATGCTAGTATTTTATTTTCAGAAGGAAGACAGGATGGAAGAGAAGGCCTTATGATCTTAATCCTGTCACATTATAGTACATTATGCAACGAGCCTATAATGAAGGTAATTAAGAAGCGAGTATGGATATTTATGAAACGAGCGCAAGCGAGTTTCATAATTTTCATACGAGCTTCTTAATTACCATTATAGGCGAGTTTCATACGACTTTTTATGCTCGACCATATTTCTAACTTGATATTATTAATTTTTTTGTATCTGACCTTGGCCAATGTCCCGTATGTTGTGAGATGTGCGCAGACGCGAAAGTATTGATTTTTTCCGAGGAACAGATGTTCACATTGACCTTTCTAGGCCATAAGAACCTACAGAGATAACATTAAAATTAAATTAGACATTGAAAAACGAGATGACAAATTGAATTTATTTGAATATTATTTACAATTAACGCTAATTATTATAGTAACAGAAAATAACCTTCTGCGACAGTATTGGATTTCCAGCCTCCGTGACTTTTCGCTAATTCTCTTTCGATTGAATATCCGAGAATAATCGATACTTGCGGTTTTATAACGGTAGAAAGCTGACCTGTCATTGGCTGAACAGTTGTAACCTGAGTCGTCATTGGCTGAAAGACCTGACCTTTAATGAGTAGGTGTACTTTAATGACATGCATTAAAGGTCTGATACCAGGTGTATAATTACTACATTTCGGCATGGTCGAGCATAAAATAAATAAATAAATAAATAAATAAATAAATAAATAAATGAATGAATGAATAAATAATTTATTTCTTTGATTATTTTATTGATTTATTTATTTGATTTACTTATTTATTTCTTAGATTGATTGATTTATTTCTTTAATCAATCAAAGAAATAAATCAATTAATCAAATAAATAAATGAATAAATAAATAAGTCAATAAATACATAAATACATAAATAAATAAATCAATAAATTTTAAAAGTTTTATGGGCATTGAATCTGAGTGGTCTTGGCGTGGTAATAGTACTGTATCTGTTTCAATAAATATTTCCATGCAACTGTGCTTTTTTTCTATAAACGGCCCCAGAGAAAATCACTTTCTCAACGGCCTCTAATTGCGATCGAGTGGCCAAAATTTGTATAAGCACTTCTTTTGACATTATTAACATGGTGGAAGAAAAAAGTTAACTTTTTTATCTGCCCCCATCAGAACGTTTGCTTGTTAGTGGCAGTGTGTTTGACTGAAGGTTAAGAGGCCTCCAGTTTAAACTGATTTTTTATAATTATATTTAATTCTTAATTGTTTCATATACTCGTACTTAATGATAAAATGTAACAGTTGTTGAATGGATTTATTTCATTTTTGTACATTTCTTAACCAAAACCAAAAGCAACTGCTTTTAATAGTAGACCTGCCATTGTTTGAACCGTTTCATTGATAGGTTGCGATTTCTACCGCGTGACATCTGTCGGAAAACAATTGCCAGCCGTTGCAAATAATTGAAAATCACTGTTAAAAGTACTTTCGCACGCTGCCGTATATCAAATTTTAACACGCATGCCTAGTATTGAAAGATTTACTTTTAGGAATGAATGTCTAAAAACTATTTTTCGTATTTTAGGAATAAACTATTACTGGACGATAAACTGTTATTGAAACTTTTGAAACATAAATTAAATATTACTTAAACCATAATTTTCTAAGTTTAAGGATTTTCTGTTATTTATAACACAAAAGTGACGATTTTACCTCAATATTCAGAAGACAGAGTAAATAAATTCAACTCTATATTTTGTAAGTAATAGTTAAAACAAAACACGGTACAAACAGGAATATCATGATGGACTAAATTATTCTGAAACGTGTAAAAAATTCCAAGGGCATAGTTGTATAAGCCTGTCAACACCGATATTTGTTGTTACAATAGTATTAACTCACAAAGTAATAAAATTCATTTCGAAAATTTGCTGATGACTCCTCTTCTATATAAACAACTGCGTCAGATACGAGAGTCAAATACGTACATCAGGCCTATTACCAATAACATATAAGTTAAACTGCTATATTTATTTTTATGAAACATATGATGTGTATTTTTACATATCGGTTCATAAAGAGAGTATTGATTGGCTGAAATAAACTGTAAACATGAGGGGCGGTTGAAAATTGGTTGCAGTAACACAGGTTGTTTAATTTAGCCATAAACTCGCTCCGCTCAATTTTCATCGTTAAGCCAGGTAATTCCGACCCATAAACAGTTCAATTAATGTAGCATTGGCTCTTTGGCATTTTACATATAAATTTATTGAGTTCCTGATCTGTTTTTACGGTGCTTCCGAGGCACAAGTGATTGTTTATGCTAGTGGTAACACAAAATCACCATTAGAATCACTACCACTATCACAATCAATATTTTATTTCAATAACATTTCAACCTTCAACGTACGGTAATCTTGAGCTACCTCCGGTCCATCACTCAGTTCAGAACAGTCCATTTCATTGTAGTCAGTTGAGCTGAGTTCAGTGGAATGTACCAGTTCATTTGAGTTCAATGGAGCAAGTTCAGTTTGAGTTCAATGGAGTCAGTTCAGCTATTTCATTTGAATAGAGTCAGTTCAGCTCTTTTAAGTTGCATAGAGTCAGTTCCGCTCATTCAGTTGGAGTCAGTTCAGCTCATTTGAGTTGCATGGAGTTAGTTCAGCTCATTTCAGTTGGAGTTAGTTCAGCTCATTTCAGTTGAGAATGAAGTTAGTTCAGCTCAATTCAGTTCAATGCAGTCAGTTCACGTCATTTCAGTTGAATGGAGTCAGTTAATCTCATTTCAGTTGAATGGAGTCATTCAGATCATTTCAGTTGTATGGAGTTAGTTCAGCTCATTTCAGTTGAATGGAGTCAGTTCAGTTCGTGTCAGTTTAATCGAGTCGGTTCGTATCAGTTGAATCGAGTCAGTTCTCATTTCAGTTGAATGGAGTCAATTCATCTCCATTAAATTGAATGGAGTCAGTTCAGCTAATTTCAGTTGGAGTCAGTCCAGCTAATTTCAGTTGAATGGAGTCAGTTCAGCTCATGTCAGTTGAATGAAGTCCAGTTCAGCTCATGTCAGTTGAATGGAGTCAGTCCAGCTAATTTCAATTGAATGGAGTCAGTTCAGCTCATGTCAGTTGAATGGAGTCGGTTCAGCTCGTCAGTTGAATGGAGTCAGTCCAGCTAATTTCAGTTGAATGGAGTCAGTTCAGCTCATTTCGTTTGACTGGAGTCAGTTCAGCTCCATTCGTTTGAATGGAGTCAGTTCAGCTCACTTCGTTTGAATGGAGTCATTTCAACTCATTTCAGTTGAATGAAATCAGTTCACTGTTCAGCTCATTTCGTTTGAATGGAGTCAGTCCAGCTAATTTCAGTTGAATGGAGTCAGTTCAGCTCATTTCGTTTGACTGGAGTCAGTTCAGCTCATTTCGTTTGAATGGAGTCATTTCAACTCATTTCAGTTGAATGAAATCAGTTCAGCTCATTTCGTTTGAATGGAGTCAGTTCAGCTCATTTCAGTTGAATGGAGTCAGTTCAGTTCGTATCAGTTGCATCGAGTCAGTTCTCCTCATTTCTGTTGATTGATTGAAGCCATTTCATCTCCATTAAATTTAATGGAATCAATTCAGCTCATTTCGTTGAATGAAGTCAGTTCAGCTCATTTCGTTTGAATTGAATCATTTAAACTCTTTTCAGTTGAATGGAGTCAGTTCAGCTCATTTCGTTTGACTGGAGTCAGTTCAGCTCATTTTGTTTGAATGGAGTCAGTTCAGCTCATTTAGTTTGAATGGAATCATTTCAACTCATTTCGTTCGAATGGAGTCATTTCAACTCATTTCGTTTGAATGGAGTCATTTCAACTAATTTCAGTTGAATGGAGTAATTTCAAATCATTTCAGTTGAATGAAATCAGTTCTGCTCATTTCGTTTGAATGGAGTCATTTCAACTCATTTCAGTTGAATTGAGTCAGTTCAGTTCGTATCAGTTGCATCGAGTCAGTTCTCCTCATTTCAGTTGATTGAATCCAGTTCATCTCCATTAAATTTAATGGAATCAATTCAGCTCATTTTGTTGAATGAAGTCAGTTTAGCTCATTTCGTTTGAATTGAGTCATTTAAACTCATTTCAGTTGAATGGCATCAGTTCAGCTCATTTCGTTTGAATGGAGTCATTTCAACTCATTTCGTTTGAATGGAGTCATTTCAACTCATGTCAGTTGAATGAAGTCAGTTCAGCTCGTCAGTTGAATGGACTCAGTCCAATTTCTTTAAGTTGAGCGGCGTCGGTTCAGCTCACTTTGATTGTTTTGACTCAGTTAAACTCTCTTCGTTTGAGTGGAGTCAGCTCGGCTCAACTCAGTTGAATTGAGTCAGTTCAGCTCACTTCGGTTGTAATTGAAGTCATTTAAGATTAGTTCAGTTGAATGGAGTTATCCCATTGTTTGTCAACACTTATTTTTTTGTCTATCTCAAATATTAGAATACTGATAACGCTTCAGTGTTTCAAGTGACTTTAGAAGACCCTGGATCAAGGCAGAAATTTAGTGCGTTTGGAATAGGGGGCGCGCATTCCTAATGATCGCAGTACGCATTGATCATGTCGTGGGGCTCAGGTCTAACGACGCTGTGACGTGACGTTTCACTTTGCAATTCTTAAGGGGCAACAAGTGGAAATCCACTTTCAGAGTTCCTGCAGACACGCATATATGCAGCCTGCATCACTGCAAAGTCAAAGAAGTTGCATAAAGTTGAGGGGCTCTGTTCTATTACGAGTGTTTCGTAGAATGTCATAGTTACAATTTTATTTCTCTCTTTTATATGAATAGACGAATGGCTAGACCGCTAGAGCGTAGGTTCTTCACGCCGTAGTCCTCGCTTTATATCTCTGAAAGTCGTAATGGAATATTGTGTGGACAAAGACGGTGCTGGTGAGAACTTTCCTCGGAGGACTCTTACAACCACTTCTAACGTTTCGTTATTTCTCTAATAATCATGAAATGTATATTCATCTTCCATATTGCATCACCGGTGTTATGTGTGATGCATTTCCTATGAAAACTTCTGGGTCAGTGATAAAAGGTGCAGTACTTAACTTACTATCGTTTTATTAAAAATAGAACTGCAGCATTTCTGTAACAGTGTGAGGAAGGATAAAGCTTAAATAGGTTACTTGATAAAACTATTGAAATCTTAAGTAGGCCTACTTCGTTGTACAGTTTTTATTGTCTCTAACATAGAAGGCTAAGCATAATGTTACCATAGAAACTGATTTTCGTTTATTCAATTGTTAACTGTTGTTCTGTAGAAATGTTTAGGTTTGTCACTTGTAATAACGATATTTTTAATGAAAAAAAAAAGACTGTGTATCGTTTTAGAGAAACAGAGAAGAGGGTGCTTCAAGTAGTGATCAAATACCTCCAGAAAAAGGTTTAAGGGGTTAGGTATAGCTTACAGCAGTAAACGTTTTAGAAATATTCAATATTTTTTTCCACCGTTACTATATATTGTACAGTAATGAAAATTGGTATGTGTAAAACACTGTCTTTTTGCTATATGAAAAAAAATTCCAATTAAAAAAGTTATTTATATATTTTTTTTTTCAAAATTTAGAATGGTGGCAGTTCACAGTGGAGTGATAAAGCGTTTCCCTCATAACTCATAAACTTGGTAACTTTATCATATCCCCTCTCTTTTATTTTATTGCTGAAACTCATGTTTACAATATCATGCTCTTTCAACTACATTCCTTAATATATAATATATTGTTTAATTTTGTGTTAGAAGAAAATACTGATATTTGACCATTTTTAAATGAATTTATTTTTTATCAGAGAATCTATTAAAGGTAGAGAAGTGATCGTGCATCCTATTGTAGATATGACATGCATAAATACACACAAAACATTTCATCACAGAATGTTGGATAGTTTTTGAGTTATGTGGGAAACGCTTCGTCACTGCACAGTGAACTGAAAAAAAAATGAAAATAATTTTTTTAAAACGTAAACATATTTTTTCATATAGGCCTAGCAGAAGGATAGTGTTTTACACATACTAATTTTCATTACTGTACAATATTCAGTAATGGAGGAAAAAATGTTGAATATTTCCAAAATTTTACTGCTGTAAGCTGTACCTAACCCCTTAACTCAAAGAAAATTCATAAAGATATTATGATAGGTGTGCTAGGAGATAATGGCCCTTCATACCAAGTGGTGAAGATTGGTGAAGCGATTATGGAAGGACTACATACGGACACGAAAAGTGTGCACAATTTTATCGCGTCCCTAGAATTTGTTTAATTTTATCGCTTCCCTAGCATTTGTTTGTTTTTATCACTACTCTAGCATTTGTTTCTTTGTTTGCCAACATTTCAAACTGCACTGGTCTGGACGTCAAAAAACAAAAAAATTAGAAACCACTCCAGTCGATGCACAGCAGTTTCAAATATGACTCGCATTGGCATTCAAGAACAAGAATTAATAAAGATCACTGGGCATAGCTATGCATCTTCCCTGAAACCCTATTTACAAATAAATGAAGATTACCATTCGGAAATCCTGAATAAGTTGAAGAATACACCATGTACATGAACGAGTGCCACTTCTTTTACGCGCACGTCCAATATAACATCATCTGAACCACCAACCACTAAAATACTCAAATTTAAAAATTGTAGTCACTTTCAATAATTGTTCCTCTTAAAATTATTCATGTTTATTTTTTATTTCATCATCCTTAATTAAACCTTTTCTTGTTTATTTTATCATCCCCAATTAAAACTTTTCTAACACTTGTTTATATTATTTAGGTTATGTTATATCTTCTGCTATATGACATTATGAATAGTCATGTATAGAGATTGTTTAATATTAAGATTTATTGAAAATCATCTGTCAAGTGACGTTGATTAGGGGAGAGTCGGGTAGTATCGGACATCGGGTAATATCGGACAGTGAGTTTCTTTCATCTACCACACGATGATAGTACCTGATTGACATGGTTACGTTTCTGTGATGTCGCATAGAGAAACGTAACCATGTCATTCAGGTACTACCATATGGTGGTAGATGAAAGAAACGCACTGTCCGATATTACCCGATGTCCGATACTACCCGACTCTCCCCTACTGGGATCCGGATAATTGAAGTGGAATGCAACTGTTTTAATAAAAATGAAACCGAATCAACACAGCCTTCTTGACTAGTAGCCGTCCACAGAGTTCAATGACGATTCCAAAGTTGGCACAACTGATAACAGGAAAACAGATAGTCATAACACACTACTGCCATCTAGCGTAATATATGTAATGTTGAGATGGTTCAATAATACATTTGAAGACAGTTCTATTTTCGTAAGTCAATTCATATTTTATTGTATTGGAGTACTTCGTTACTTCTAATCTTTATAAGTTATACTTTCTTGTAATCGTGTAATAGTCAATTAAATCCCACTCGAGTTTTGATTTTCTCTAGATAAATCACAACCTCTAGTGAGATTACTGTTGATAAATAAATCACAGACTATTGAGATTTTTGTAGGCTAGTAGCCACGGCATACTAAAACTACATTGATTTTATGATACGTCTAGTTATAACTTTTATGCTTGACCATGCCGAAATGTAGTAATTATACACCTGGTAGTAGCCTTTTAATGCACCTCATTAAAGTACACCTATTCATTATAATTCAGTTGTTCAGCCAATAACAAATCACCATTGTACAATTATAAAACCGCAAGTATCGATTATTCTCGGATATGCAATCGAAAGACAATTAGCGAAATGTCACGGAGGCTGGAAATCCAATACTGTCGCAGAAGGTTATGTTCTGTTACTATAATAATTAGCGTTAATTGTAAATAATATTCAAATAAATTCAATTTGTCATCTGGTTTATCAATTCTAAATCAATTTCCAGGTTATATCAAGACTAATCTTCATGTTATTCTCTAGATTATATCAAGGTCATGACTTTCGTGCTTCGGAAAAAATCAATACTTCGCGTCTGCGCACATCTCACAATTCAGGTCAGTTCCGCTCCTCACATAACCATAACATGAATACTTATGAATAATTTCAAGTTAGAAATATGGTCGAGCATAAAAAGTCATATGAAACTTGCCTATAATGGTAATTAAGACGCTCGTATGAAAATTATGAAACTCGCTTGCGCTCGTTTCATAAACAAACATACTCGCGTCTTAATTACTACCATTATAGGCTCGTTGAATTATGTACTATATTATGTTACTATAACAACTTTATGGTATTCGTATGGAAAAGTTAATCGTAACAGTGTTTTTGCCGTAGCGTACAGCAAAGAAGAACTTTCTCTTTCTAACCAATAATGTGCTAAGAAAAACAGCAGTTTCCATGTATGTGTGCCAAAAAAATCTTTATTGATTTTCTGCACTAATATTTTTTAACGTATTTAGTTATTTAGTATAGGATATGAATTCATTTTATTAAATGTATTTTGATTCTCTTTCTCAATAATATATTCAAAAGAATTTCTTGAATAAATGCATCGAAGGTTTTTTCAAAATCTACAAAAACCACAAATGTTCGGAATATTAGGAATGACAGTAGGCCTACATCAAAAGGACGTGCAGAAAACTGTCGGTTGTGTTTTGCGCCACCTAATGTGTGACGTCACGTCCTAGAGAGCGTCGCAGTGGCGTGTCGCACGAGACCCCTGGCCGGTTCGGTCGCAGGTACGTAATGATTTCTTTGCCGCCGGTAATCAGCAAATGTTATACATTGGGCGATTGTATACTATCTGGAGCTGGTATTTCTATAAGGCTCTGGCTAGGGCACGAAATTTGATGCAGGGCCTGATAATATAATAAAGTTTTGTCCAACACAAGGAAGTGGCGGGTGGGGTAAATACAGGCTGAGATACAACGTCATATACACGATACGAACCCTCCCTAAATAATCCGTCAATTTCGTGTCATGTTACACATTAATAACATAAAACAGAGATATACAGTCTTTTATTGTTGTTTGAGGTTGTTACAAGTTATGACAAAATTTGTGTAATAAAAATGTTTGAATACTTTCCCATGGCTTTGTAGTTTGTGAGTCATTCAGTAAAATCATTAAGCTATTTTCAGCACTGAAATTACAACGATATTTTATATCCTAACGCAAGGCTATCTTGTTGAATTTTTTGTCGCTTTATATCTCTTCTCAGTTGTGTGTCGGACATGATTGCTTGGGTGAAAAGTTAGGCGGGATGGGTATTAATCACGAACCATAGTGTGTGCTGTATGAGGTGTACTGAATACACTTATTTTATTTTTATTTTATTTATTTATTTTGCTAATAATTGTAACATAAAATATAATATATACAGAAAAACTTTAGCTCACCCCTGATAGAGTAGAACTCGTGCTCAGGGGTGGATTCGTGAATTGAAGTTAATAAGTATACAGTATAATTTGTCTCTGTATACTACGAAATAATAATATATAAATTTAAATTTAATATTTTTAAATTTTTATGAAATCCATACATAACTTTTTGAATTTAATACTAGAACTATTAAAACTGACAAGATTAGGATATTTAAATATAAATTTTTATATATTCTTGGACCCAAATTACTACTATGATTAAATACTGTAACAGTGTTGCATTTTGGTTCAAACAATCTTAAAGAATTCATACCTTTTGTTTCATAACTATGAGAATACAATTCAAAATTATTTAGATTTTTATGTATGAATTTTATTAATACAATATAATAAATTTGTCTTACGTTAAGTACATTAAAGTCTATAAACAATTTTTGAGATGGAAAATCAGTAGGTTTATGAGGACATATTTTAATTATTTTCTTCTGTAATAAATAAAGTGGATTAAAATTGGATTTAAATGAGCTACCCCATCATATAATTTCATACATAATTACCGATTGAAATAAAGTTAAATATATTGTGCGTAATAAACTTATTGGCAAGTAATTCCTCAAATTACGTTTTAGTTGCAATACAATTAATGGACCTAATAGAAAAATTGTATTATCAGTCACTTTATATGTCATTGGAAATAAATGACATACAAAGTTATCATGTTAAAGTTCTAATTTGTACTCTTCCAAAATTGTGAAAAGTTAAATACAGTAAAACCTCGTTAATCCGGATCCCAATAAGCCGGACTTTGCTTAATCCGGACAGACAAAAAAAATGATCAATTTGGAAAAATTAAAGAACCTTTTTTAAATACTTCATCTTATACAGGGACATCATTTTATTTTTACTTCCATTTTTATTGTACCTGCATTTCTAAATGTACTTCACTCCCACCCCTTCACTAATGTCCTTGCTCCCGTCAGACACACAAACTTACGGCCGCTGTTGCATTCGGAGCCTTCAAGCAGTGAAGTAAACACTGCAGTGTATAGTGTGTTTCATAAATATGATTGCGTTTTCTATAGAAGAAAGAACTTATATTAATAATATCGTACTAAAAAATGATATTCAAGAAACGATAAATTCAATTTCAGAAAATATGCTTCAAAATGTTTTTAATAATATGCGTACTGAATTGAAGCCTGCATTGTAATGAACGGCAACCATTTTCAGCAACTTGTTTAAAAATTCAGATTAGCTTTTTTTGAATTGAGGTGGCTAGAAGCAAAGGAATGCTAGTGACATTTGTAATAACATGAGTTAAGTGCATCCAGTGTAAGCAAAAGTATCTAAAATTTTAGTGGCAAAGGGATATTTTAATCGCATCACACATTAAAATTTAAATAAAAATTTCACCGATTTTACGAAAGCTTAAATATTTAAACCCCATTTTCTCAAAAGTAACTTAAGTGCACTTACAGCCCTTTACTTATGACCCCCTCAATTTAAATGCACTCTCTATATTGTATGTTAACACCAATAATTAATATGCTAAATAAAGTAGACATTACATAACGAACATAGCCGCCTGAAAAGTTGAGTTTTTGAAAAAAAAAGATGTTACTACTCTACTGTATTTTGATAAATTCCGTAAAAGTGATGATCAAACTGAAAATCGTAATATCGTATTTCCCTACAACATAAATGGATACTTTTCCCTCCTCTTATACCTAGTAAAATGATTTGTTTACATATTACACTAGTAACGTCAAACTCCTGTAATGGAAGGGGGCAACAGTGTTTCCGAGTATAGCCAGGTTAATGTTAAAAATGTTGGTAAAAATAAAGTGATGTCCCTGTATATTACAACTATGGAATTACAATATTATACCTAAAGTATTAAAAATAAAGAAAATCCATCTAGTTTGCATTAAAATAAATAAACTATACAAATATTATTATTAGACAGTGGATGCTAGATGACTTATCGTTGAATATAGGTGCACACTTACTATATGTGACATTTTTTTCATTCAGACCATTGGCTCAACAGGTTTTAAACGTAAACAGACTACGTTAACATGCTACTGTATCTCCGTACAGTCAGAAGGAAAAGAAAAATAACGTACTGTAGTACATACCTTGCAAGGTTCAGTCCTCGTCATCATTGATGCAATTACCAGCGTTGCAGTAAACGACGATATATTCTCGTAAGTTGTCGAAGTTGAATCATCTTCGCCTATCGCTTAAACAGTTTTTGTATCGAGAGAATTTCTGAAGGAAAACTCTAAAATGGGGATCACTCAATTTCTTTAGAGGAATATTTGTACTGAGCATCATGTTGCACCTGTCGTTTAGACCCGCACAACTAAGCGATGATGATGATGATGATGATGATGATGATGGTTCCTCAGATTTCATTTCAACGCATTTCCTGTGCGATGTACTGTTGCAATGTTTCTCTATAACCTGAGTTGTTCTGGTTTTTATTTCAATTTTACATACATTACACACGATATTGTCTTCGTTAATACATAAAATGTCACTCTCATACCTCTTAATTGCATTTCGTATCTCTGAGCGAATTTAACGTTTTGACTTCTACATTATGAATGGATCAGCACTACACTATTCAACTCGTACTAAATACTTGAGCAGGATAACACAACTGCACATATTGCGTTGCAATGTTACTATGAACGGACCGGGGTTCCTTCGTTTTGTACGCTGCTGTACTTGCCAGATATACAAAAGACGGACGGCGCGGCACGTGCCATATACTCCGATACGAAACAACTTCACTTTTACTTAAGTCATCCCGCATACACTGTCTAATTATTATCGATTACACATTTTACTGTACCGTATAGTGTAGTTGGGCCAAACCCTTTAAATACACAATAATAAACGTGTTTTGTTGCTATAAACGGACTTTCAATGCACTTCCTACTGTTCTTTTAGGTTATTTCAGTTAATTCGGAGTTAAATTGGTCAACTTATTCCCCAATTAGTCCGGATTAACGAGGTTTTACACTACATTCCTATTACAGATGCTATGAAGGCTCGCAGGGTTCCAACCTATTCCAGACATTTTGTGTAATTTTTGTAACATTATTTCTCGTTTTAGTTAATGTACCTATCATCCACACACATCCATCAGGGAAACGGAGTAATTCTTACGTAAGGGAGGTTAGAGCTAAAAACTTCAATTTCTGTATTTTTGAAACAATATTTTTCAAATGTATATCATATAAATCCCTGAGGGCAAAACGTTTTTAGAATGCAAATTTTGAATTATACTTGAGAGAAAAAAACTGAGTTCCTACTGTAATTTAATTTGAAAATGTTATTCTCTCTTTTCGTTGGCTTACTTTTAAAACCTTGAACTTCGTAACCACACTTGAGGAAATTACACATAAGAGCAAAATAACTTCTGGTTCTTTTTATACCACAGCTAACAACTGTTATGCATTTGTTATTTATAAAATGTAGAAACATTTGCATACTTACGAGGTATTATCGGGAGGCGTATTTAAAAATATACACGAATTTCGACATTCTGGAAAAATAGTAAACAAAACCTGTTTCCAGGTGGACACTCCTTATAAAATAACATAAGATATTACATAAATCGATAGTGACTTTTTTTGGACAATTACAATGAGTAATTAGTTACACTTAAAACATATAAACTTTTGCTTTGTACTATAATATAGTTTTGATTAGTTCATTGATTACTTTTATAAAGCTAAAGATACCATCAATATCAATTCCAGCTTATCATGTCATACTCAATCTCTTTTTCTTTTTTTAGGGGGGATATCACTTTCTTTATGAATGATGTGTTTCATGATGTAGTTGTACTACTATGGAATTTATGTGAATATTCTTTCTTAACTCTTTATTATATTATTAACATTTAATACACAACTGCAATATTAAGAAATTGGTTTTAGTACTTTTGTTTTACAGACAATATAGATCAGATCAAACAGAAAGAAGCTATACGTTCCGTTTGAACTTTGTGCAACACTGTTTTCTTAATCCAACAGGCTGCTTATTTCTCCTTCCATACCTAGCGCTTGATGCCCGCGCACCACGTCAAGGTAAAAAAAATGCGCTTGCTTTGACATCACTGATATACAGTATGAGTCAATTTGTTCTTGCAAAACTGCAATAAACGTGAACTTAATAAGGGTGCGTCAGAAAGAACGGATGGATTTCAAACTATCGATACGCAACGAGGAGAGAGATATAGTGAGGGGGACCACGACTGTTGGGTCAGCCATAGAATGCAGTTTCAGTTGAGAATATGGTGTTGGTCTGGTGTACAACGTGCTTTCATCGTAGAGACATTTTTGAAAAATGAAGAGTCTGTGATCGCCACTCAGGACTCATTTCGACATCGGATGTCACGCTAGGATTCCAACTCGGAATACAATTTTGCGGTGGGTGGTTTCATTTTGTATCACAGGTTCAACATTAAAGAAGAAATCACCTGGACGAAATTCTATTGCACTGACTTTGTCCGAGGCTACGGTAAGATCTCGCGCCCTGCGACTTCTTTCTTTGGGACCATTTGAAGGCGTAAGTTTGTAAACATCGATCACATACACTGGACGAACTGAAGACAGCGATTCGTGAAGAAATCGTGGCAATTGCACCAGCTATGACTGTGAAAGTGATGGCGAACATCAGAAAACGCCTCGATGCCTGTATTGAAAGCCAAGGACATCATATGGATAACGTTCTTTCCATTAATAAACTGCATGTATTGGTGAATATGTTGATAACAATACATTTTTGATTTGATGAATCTTTACAATTTTCTTGCCATGTGAAATCCATCCGTTCTTTCTGACGCACCCTGTAGATAGAAGCCCATCCACCTTGGGGAATCATGTTACCTGAAATAAATATGGATCTAACACATCATATTAAAACTTAAATGAACAATATTACGTATCAACAATTTTGCAGAGAGCAATGGGATCAGTACCGTAATTACCGTCACATACACACAGATGGATCGCAGACTAACCAAGGATGTGGATGTGCTATAGTTTACCTCGATCATACAATGTTGTACACCTTGCCATCTCTTTATTCAGTCTTCACATGTGAGTTATACGACATGAAAAAAAGCTTTAGAATATATTCTAGAAACAGAGACTGATAAATCTTATCTACTTCACACTGATTCTCAATCAAGTTTACAAGCTCTTCAAGATATATTCTCTACCAACGCACTAATTCAAGAAATACATCAGCTCTTCACTGACTTGATGAAACAAGGACGAAAAATAAATCTAATATGGATCCCTTCTCATCAGGGCATACCTGGAAATGAAACTGTAGATGCCGCAGCAAAAGAAGCTACACGACTTCCATTGCTTTTTTTAACGTCTATTCCTCATACAGACGCCATTAAATACATGACCAGAAAACTGCACAACCATTGGCAAACATCATGGACAGAGTCATCATCCAGCAAATTTCACGAAATAGTACAACATTCCAGAATGAAATATCCATTACAGAATTTTAAACGTCAAGATCAAGTAATAATCACCAGATTGCGAGTTGGCCACACCAAAATTACACATTCTTATCTTCTAGACAGAACTCTCCCTCCAACATGCACCAATTGCCACAGTAGGATCTCTGTACGCCATTTAATTTCTGAATGTCCACTATATCTCTCTATACTCTAACCACGATGTAAATACCAGATCACTTATCTGTGGCGCGTTAAGTATACCTCTTCATAGAACATCTCGTTATTCATCATCTTTTACACCTCGCGACAATGGAATTCCCTGTCACAAAGTATTAGGGGCTGCAAGACAATAAACACTTTTAAAAACAGCTTAAAAGATAACCTTATTAGCATTTCACTCCAATCATACTGACTTAAACTATCACTGACTACATTGTTACTCCTTCCTTTAGACATGCATCCTGATAGTGCTGTATTTTCAAAATTGTCCCATAATAATCTCTTTCTATTATCTAACATTACTTGAAATATATTAACATTCTATGTATTTTAGCTTAATTCTGCTACATAGTTTGTATTTCAGTGTTTAATTAATAGTTCATAGTATTTTGTTGTTTAATTCGTAAATAACTCTTGTATACATGTAGCTCTTGTCTAAATCAAATTGTTGAATTCTTTGTACAGTAAGTTGATATATATGTATGTATACTTTTTGCTGGTTGAGTGGAAGAGAAGGGCTTACGGCCTTAACTCTGCCAGCTAAAATAAATTATTATTATTATTATTATTATTATTATTATTATTATTATTATTATTATTATATCACCTTCATCGAGATTAATTCCATATACCAACAGACTTATCAACAGTTCTAAACAACCCATCATTCAGTTCAAACTTAATTAAATTTCTGAAAGCTATCAACATTTACATATGTATCTAAAATGATTATTGTAATACAGTAAACTCTATGTAAACTGTAAGAATTGTTTATGTATTGTCGCGATATGAATTCCTAAGTTAAAGCGACATAAAAAAAATAAATTAAAAAAAATAGATAGAAAACTTCATTAACACTTACAAATGGCTTTTAAGGAACCCGAAGGTTCATTGCCGCCCTCACATAAGCCCGCCATCGGTCCCTATCCTTCATTAACACTACTCTCTTAAATTTTGTATTACAGTAGTAAGTTTTGTTTCTTCCAATTTTTAATTTTTTGTAAGAGAAATATTAAGTAATAAGTTATAATTACACTTTTATGAAAAAGAATAATATTTGAGCCTCCCATACTTGTGGTGCTAGCAGAAGAGTCACGGCACTCTCTCCTTCGCTTGTCCTCGTTTGCAGACGCAGACTGCATATCCCTGCTTGTACGGACTCCATATGAGTAAGCTTGGAACTGACGGACTTAATGGAAAACATAAGTAGCGCCTGAGAATTTTGCTTGCTCTCAGGTACACAATATGGCGGTGGGGGGGGGGGAAAGAGTAGCATTGTACCCGTCTCATATAGACAGTATACGCTCATTATGATATCCCAGAAATGTTGAAGCGTTCTAAGGGGGTAGTTTCCACCCTCTCCACCACTTCAGTGCTCCGTAACAAACTTTCTAAACGCGTTTACTCCCTCCCCCCAACTCCACCCTTTTCAGCACGCCGCTGGAGTCAGCCCTAGAAAACGCACCTTTCAAAAGATGAAAAACTTAGTTAGGAAATACTGTTACCCTAACAAGCCAACAAGTCATTATAGCTTCATGGACTTGGTCACATTTCCTTCTGCACAACTCCAAGAATGGATTCCATACAAAATTCCTCCCACTTTCTCTCTCTCTCACTCTCTCTCCTAGGCAACGGAAGCAAGCTCGGTATTAATTAATGCCCCAATGAACACCAATTAACTGTGAACCAGCCTCTGCTTTTATTCATTCAACCAGCTTTATATTTAAATATTACTAAGGGAAAGCAGGGCTTGGAGAATTTTAAAACCATATTCATGTTTCACGTGAAATTCTACATCAATGTGCACCAGTGCAGGTTCTTACAGGATTCGTAAACCATATTACGTTTTTATTCAGCTGCGAAAACATTGCATCCTAACGACTTGTCTTTCCCGCCCTCATATTGTCTTTTCCCTTGTCAGTTTGCGTCATCTGTGAAGATACCTTTGCGTTCTTTTCTTCAGTGATAAATTCCGATTAAATATAGACGTTTAACCGAAGGTCCCGGGTCCGATACCCAGCCCCGGAACAATTTTTCCCTCTAAATTATTCAAATTAACTTTACAGGGAGTTATTCCTGAAAGCTTGATTTGCATAATACACGTCACTGTACGTAACATAAAACCACAATTTAAGTCACACAGAGTTAGTGTGCACTCAATGTTGGTTGCTTGACGGTTGTCAGCTCACTTTGAGGTCTGTGGATATAGAGGAAAAATTGGATCGGTGTCGGGTAGAGTTCCCGGGTAGCTCAGTTGGGAAAGCGTTGGTACGTTTAACCAAAGGTCCCGGGTTCGATACCCGGCCCCGGAACAATTTTTCCCTCTAAATTATTCAAATATAGATCTTGACTTGCAGCTGCGTTTTCGCGGAAAGCAAGGGTTAATTTTTTCCTGACGCTTTGTCAGAAACAGAGTTCAGTATTGAGATTGATATTTTCTACTGTATCTATTTTATATTATCAATCTATATATACCGTGTGTTATTCCGGGTGTGGAATATAGGGATTTAACATTGTTATAAGAAACTTATGAATAAAACAATAAAGAAATAGCTTAATCAGTGGACCATGTTTAGAAATTAGCAGGATTTGACAATTTGTAAAACAAGAGAACAACATGTATGGTTGCCAAGTCCAAGCCTATGTTCAAGTACGCACCATTATTAAAATAGTATAGTGTGATCCGTTTGGGTATGGATAAAGTAAAAATATCGTAAAACATTTACTACTGAACTTTATTTGTTGAAACTTTGTGCATACAACACTGAAAGATGAGAGATTCCTCAGAGCTCAAAATGACCTCCATTGCGCACCCTGCACAACCCATTACAGTGATGCAATTCAGCCCATGTCCGTTGTGATTTGTTGAAAAGCTTGAATAATTTTTAATCTCAGATCATCAATGTTCCTGGGCTTCTGTGAATAGAGAATGTCTTTAAGAAAACCCCACATGAAGAAGTCGGGAGGGGTTAGATCTGGGGAGTTTGGGGACCAAGCCAAGAGATAGCTGACTCTCGTACTGGGTTTCGCCTGCGACCTCCTGCATGTTTGTTTAACACAGAACCTGTTTCTACAAATGTTCGATACTACAATATTATGGAATCGTATTTAGGTACATTACGCACACCATACTCACGTCGAAATTTCCTTTGAACTCTTAACACTCTCAAATTTAGCATACCAAAGAACATATTGTGCCCGCTGTTGATTTGTAGTAGCCATTTTAATCATGTACAATTTTCGTTTGTCCTTTCAGATTATGCTTTGTTGATTGTCATTTTTGGAAACTCCTGTCTTTTAATCATAATATAACCAGCAAGAAATTTTCCCTACTATCATAATAGCTTTATAATAATAAATTACTACCCTAACGGATCAGACTGTATATTGTGATACAAGCGTGGTAAGTGCATTATAACAGAATCGAGGAAAAGTTAGAGAAGACAAGAAGATTCTGTTACGCACTTAAAACATGTATTGTATACTATTTTTTTATCGATCTTATAAATTATTAGTAATCACTTTTAATTTAAATAAATAGTTTGTTTTTGGACGCTAACATTTTCATGTATGATCGCCGTTTGTTATTTGTCGATAGGTGTTATTCATTTGTTGTTATTCGTATTTGTTCGTAGGTGTTATTCATTTGTTATAAAATAAACTTTTTATGTGATTTTAAATTATTCTGTTGCATATTTTACCTTGGAGAATTCGGGGTCCTTAGGCTATATATACAGGTTGAACATAAATTTTACCGACAAACTATGTTGACTGATACGAGACATTATTTGAAGTATTTTAGATACTAAATCACATACCGGAAAGCCTTTGTTTCTTAGCAACAGAGCGCGAAAGTGCCCAGAGAAGAATCCGATAATAAAATTACATCCTATAGGACGTATACGTTTGCGCTGTACTTCAACTTAGTCCACTACTCAATGCAGCACTTTTCGGGCACATGTACGCAGGTACCTTCACAATGCTTTTTATAATAGATGGATTGGGCGTGATGGTCCATTATCCTGGCCTGCTAGATCACCTGACCGAAGCTCATTATACTTTCTGTGTGGAGTTATCGTACTCCAGTTGTTTCAACTGAAGATATTATGGTACGGGTCGTTGCTGCATCCCATGAGTTAAGAGAAAATCCTGATATGTCTGTAATGGTCACGTGATCAATAATTATAAGGTGCAGAGACTGTATCGAATCAGTAGGATGATACTTCGAACAAAATCTGCAATAATTTGTTTCTGTTAAATTATTGTGCATTTACATCCAAACTTTAAGTTTTTGCTGTTTGTATGTAGAATTCTACAGTCTCAATTTGACTTTGGTTAACAAATTATGGCTTATTAAAATAATTACAACTGCGTTACGATTAAAGTACAAAGTAAGATGATTTTATTTTTTTTATTTATTTATTTTAATGGGTTATTTTACGACGCTCTATCAACATCTTTGTTATTTAGCGTCAGAATGAAATGAATGCCGGTGAAATGAGTCCGGGGTCCAGCACCGAAAGTTACCCAGCATTTGCTCGTATTGGGTTGAGGGAAAACCCCGGAAAAAACCTCAACCAGGCAACCTGCCCCGACCGGAAATCGAACCCGGGCCACCTGGTTTCGCGGCCGGACCCGCTGACCGTTACTCCACAGGTGTGGACTGTAAGATGATAAATCATAAATTAGTTTTGAAATAAAATAATTATCAACCTGTATCTAGTGAACAATTGGTTTCTGACCTTCGGCGTCCTATCTATAATTGTTTAGTTTGTTGTCCTCTACAACTTCTGGAAGTTTTTCGATTTAACTTAGATTCACCCTATAGTTCATATTCTTCCCTTGTTAGACGACTTTGAGGAAAACAGAATTGACTCGAAGACAAACCGTCGCATCGCTTCCGTGATGGAAATCCATATTTATTCAAACGTTAAGATCCCCATGTCAAAGACTGTGGAGACCTGCTGTTCCTCAAAGTAATTCATTGCTGTTTAGATTTGTGTTCAGGTTGTTTCAGACAGTCTACATGACATTTTTATAGGAATCAGGGGAATATATTAGGCTTAACTTTCGGTTTAAAAATAGACCGCATGTCAATGTAGGAGTGTTTGTATAATGGCTCTAGTTTATTTAACAGTACTGAAGGTAGGACAATAAAAGTTACGCCTCTTCTCGTCCTGAAGCCAAATTCTAATTCCCCTTCCATCTCAGAATATAAACGCTGACTCAATATTCGCAGGGTATGTTTATATGAGCTTTTTTTACTCATAATAGTGCTCACTGCCTTACTTACTTACTGACTTTTAAGGAACCCTGAGGTTCATTACCGCCCTCACATAAGCCCGCCATTGGTCCCTATCCTGAGCAAGATTAATCCATTCTCTATCATCATATCCCACCTCCCTCAAATCCATTTTAATATTATTTTCCAATCTACGTCTCGGCCTCCCTAAAGGTCTTTTTCCCTCCGGCCTCCCAACTAACACTCTATATGCATTTCTGGATTCGCCCATACGTGCTACATGCCCTGCCCATCTCAAACGTCTGGATTTAATGTTCCTAATTATGCCAGGTGAACAATACAATGCATGCAGTTCTGTGTTGTGTAACTTTCTCCATTCTCCTGTAACTTCATCCCTGTTAGCCCCAAATATTTTCCTAAGCACCTTTTTCTCAAAGTGAGAGTCCAAGTTTCACAACCATAAAGAACAACCGGTAATATAAATGTTTTATAAATTCTAACTTTCAGATTTTTCGACAGCAGACTGGATGATAAAAGTTTCTCAACCGAATAATAACAGGCATTTCCCATATTTATTCTGTGTTTAATTTCCTCCCGAGTATCATTTATATTTGTTACTGTTGTTCCCAGGTATTTGAACTTCTCTACCTCTTCAAAAGATAAATTTCCAATTTTTATATTTCCATTTCGTACAATATTCTCGTCACGAGACATAATCATATACTTTGTCTTTTCGGAATTTACTTCCAAACATATCTCTTTACTTGCTTCCAGTAAAATTCCCGTGTTTTCCCTAATTGTTTGTGGATTTTCTCCTAACATATTCACATCCGCATAGACAAGCAGCTGATGTAACCCGTTGAATTGCAAACCCTCTCTGTTATCCTGGACTTTCCTAATGGCATACTCTAGAGCAAAGTTAAAAAGTAAATGTGATAGTGCATCTCCTTGCTTTAGCCCACAGTGAATTGGAAACACATCTGACAGAAACTGACCTATACGAACTCTGCTGTACGTTTCCTGAGACACTGCCACTCACCAAAATATTTACTATTCATCCTGAAAGACCCTGTGTGTATAGGAAACTTTAAACAGAAAACAAACTACGAGTGTGAAGTAGAAATGTAGGAAATTAATTCATTTACAGTAAATTCTTCTCAATCACGTGATTTACATTCTCATTTCCCATTCTTTGGACAGCGGACTGTGAGTCAAAATTACTATGATTTTTTTTCTCACATATTACGCGCATAATTTTATATAGATTCGCATGCGAAGCGTTTATATTTCCAGTCTGCACTAAAAATTTGCCAGAAATTTTGCACGAATGGTTAAATTCGCTATCTCTGTGCAATCACAGGCTGTATACTTGAGGTGGATCGCATTAGAGTTGTGTTACGCTTTAATAGTGGGAAATTATTACATCCGTACCGCATGCACAGAACGCAAGAATTTCCAGGATATTTTGTGTGCATTAGGCCCTACATCTAAAAGATGTTTATGGACTGTTTCTTGAGGAAATTATTCTAATAGAGAAGTAGTTTCGGACTGTGCTAGCTACATGATCGTCTATCTTTTTGCTTGCATGTTACTTGATTCTTCTTCTTCTTCAGTTGCATTGTTAGTGCAAATAATATCCCATTCTCACGCCAGCTGCGGAACTATTGTTACAAGTACATGCTGTCTTCGACGCAGTAAGTTCCACATTAGTTGGAAAAATCTTACCAGACGTTTGAGGACGGTTTACTATACGTATTTGTTCAATTTGTCGTAAATTTGTTCTTTTTATTATTATTTCGTTCATTAGTTTTTTTTCTTTATATTCAGTTCATTGTTCCGCTAAGTATAATGAGGATCACATAAGAACAGTTCCTAAACAGCAAATATTGCTGTCTTGTCAATGTTGCCAACTGTTACCAGATATCACCATATGAAGTAAAATCACGATTTTACGTACTGAATAATTTATTTACTTACCGTACTTTACCATTATGTTGGAAGGATTTTCTAAGTAATTCAATAATTTGTCACATATTTTCGTAATTTGGTCTAAATGAGGGGTTGGAAAGCAATGGTAGATCATTAATGTTTAAGTGAGGGGTTTGGACTTTTTCCATTGCTGGTTGTCACAATAAAAAAATTAAGACACAACGTTTCGAAAGGTGGTTCTCCCTTCGTCTTCAGGTGGAAGGATGGAGAGAAATGAAAAAAAAAACCTACTGTTGGGATCGTTACGTACAGCTATTCTGTTTGACTGATCCATATTGTTCATACTTTGTCCGTATCTTTATACATTATTGTGTAATTTGTTTATAAATGATCCATTAATTTTTGTCCACACCTGTGGAGTAACGGTTAGCGCGTCTAGCCGCGAAACCAGGTGGCCCGGGTTCGATTCCCGGTCGGGACAAATCACCTGGCTGATGTTTTTTCCGAGGTTTTCCCTCAACCCAATATGAGCAAATGCTGGGTAACTTTCGGTGTTGGACCCCGCTTAGATCGAATAAATGACGCTATAGACAAATTGAACGAAGACATTGACTCGATTGTGACATGGACAAAGAAATTCCATCTTAATATCAACCCTGGAAAGACACAAGCAATCATATTAGGACACAAACGGCAAACCGATGCTGTAAAGCACCTCGACATTTCCCCCGTTAAAGTAAGTACAGTGCATATCCCTTTCAGTTCTTCGGTAAAAAATCTTGGCATTCACATGGATAATAATCTCAACTGGGACATGCAAATCACAGAAACCTGCAGAAAAGTATATTATATTATCCATGTGCTAAAAAGGATAAATGTTCATCTTCCCTCTTGCTTAAAAAAGTCCCTTGTGCAGACCCTTGTATTTTCCTATTTTGACTATGCTGACATTTTACTGACTGACCTTTCCAGCGACAACAAAACGAAACTTCAACGTGCTCATAATTTGTGTGTAGTTTTGTAAACAATGTTCGTAAATATGATCATATTACTCCATCCCTGGAAACAATAGGTTGGCTTAAACTAGATAAGAAAAGAAATTTACATTCACTTCTCCTTCTCTTCGAATTCTTGAACTCTTCTATTCCTTCGTACCTGTCGTCTCGACTCACTTACCTTTCTTCCCACCACAATCTGAACACACGCTCTCGCCATGAAACAATACTAACAATACCATCCCATCGCACCTCCTCACACTCATCCTCTTTCACAATAGCCCTGCCAAGACTCTGGAATTCGTTACCTGCTAGCATCAGGGACTGTCGAAATAAAATTCAATTCAAACGCAAACTTACTAGGCACTTGGTCAGTAATTGAGACTCGTTCAGACATGGTTTCTTGTAAATAGTTATCTTAATCATCACAAAATATTTCAATATCCGGTAATTTCATCACTATAGAATTTTGTTATTGTAGGTTTAATTTGTAATTTAGTAAATACAAAAATATTCTTTGTTCTTAACTTCTATGATAAAATGTCTAGCTTTCATTAATCAGGTAATCTTGTACTTTAATTTTTATTGTAATTGTAATTGTAAATTTAATATTAATTGTAATCTTATTGTTCATGTTATAGTTGTAATCCCCTGGTAGAGGGGCAGAGAAGGCCTGACGGCCTTATCTCTACCAGGTTAAATGAATAAATACTACTACTAAGACTCATTTCACCGGCATTATCACCTTCATCTCATTCAGACGCTAAATAACCTTAGATGTTGATAAAGCGTCGTAAAATAACCTACTAAAATAAAAAATCCATTAATTTACTTTTTGTTTATTTAATATTTTTAATCTTATGTTTAATTTTTATTACTCGATTACAATTTTTTCCTCATACATCAGTCATACAGAATAACTGTACGTAACGATCCCAACAGTAGGTTTTTTTCCTTTCTCTCCATCCTTCCACCTGAAGACGAAGGGAGAACCACCCTTCGAAACGTTGTGCCTTAATTTTTTGATTGTGACAACCAGCAATGGATAAGTCCAAACCCCTCACCTAAACATATTTTCGTAAGTAAACTATACGAGAAAGAGATCAACATGTGAGGTATTTTGTCTGACAATATTAAAGTTCATTGGTTTGACTAAACAATTGATTCACGAGACATAACCTAAAAACGTATTTTGTTTGAGCACATGAAATTATTAGTACTAACTCCGAAAACTGAATGTAACCATGCAATGATTTTTTACTCCTAGTAATTATGCTGTTCTAGTTATACTTGCTGTCTCCGTGAGCATAATTCTTTCTCCATTATCTTCTTTCGGTTAAATCTGAAAGAACAGAACGCCAGTAGGGGAAGTTATCCCCACTCTCACAGCACGCTTTGCGCTTTCTTGGTGGAATAGCTGCCATGATATTTTCCTCTTTTTGACATTATTGTAATAACAATCTGAACATGAAAGAAATTCATTAAAATGTGAAATGGTATTTCTATCGATTACCCACCTGCATTATCACACCCAAGTATGTTATGTTTATTTACACTTATTTGACTGTAATTTTGAATTGTAACCACAACGCAATACACAATATATCTATTATGTATTAATATTAATACTGATTTTAATTAATTATTAGTACGTTCAAATTTCACTAGCTTCCAGTAACCGGCTCAGAGATCTAGTACAATTTTAATTTTATGGAACTCCAACATACCAGTTACAAAATCACTACCATTTGTAGTATTTGTCAGTATCGAAATTCGAAACGAAGTTGGCAAAAGAAAATTCAACCTGCAAACTAGAAAATAACCATTCCACTAGCATATATAGTAATGGGGGTGGGGGGAATTGTTAGGTTTCACCCTTACGGTATTAAGTAAGCTCACCCGGACTATATTTAGGCTGTATTTTTTTTATTACTTCTGGTTCTTTATATTTTTGTCAATTCATTTATAGGCCTACTTAATGTTAGCATTGTTTTGTCTATACTTTTATTTCTTATTTCATATTATTTATACTTTGTCCGTATCTTTATACATTATCGTGTAATTTGTGTGACTAAGCCTATCACTGTATTTCTAATGGTTTAATAAATTGAATTGAATTAACAATGAATAAACTTTCAAATTCTGAGTGGCATTCGAACCCAAGAACCTAGTGCACAACACGAAGACAAGAAAAATGTTGTAAGAAACTGTTACCCAACAATTCAATCGGTTATTGTTCAAAGGAACTAAGTCCACTTTTTAAAGTTTTTAGATAATCGAAAAAAACTGATCTGTGAATAAATTTATCGAAGATTAAACCAAAATATATTGTACACATGAAATATATGTGTACAATATAATATTTTGGTTTAATCTTCGATATGAACTAAGTCCACTTTTTAAAGTTTTGAGATAATCGAAAAAAAAACTGATCTGTGAATAAATTTATCGAAGATTAAACCAAAATATATTGTACACATGAAATATATGTGTACAATATAATATTTTGGTTTAATCTTCGATAGGAACTAAGTCCACTTTTTAAAGTTTTGAGATAATCGAAAAAAACTGATCTGTGAATAAATTTATCGAAGATTAAACCAAAATATATTGTACACATGAAATATATGTGTACAATATAATATTTTGGTTCAATGTTCGATAGGAACTAAGTCCACTTTTTAAAGTTTTGAGATGATCGAAAAAAAAACTGTTTTGTGGATAATCTATCGCAGATTAAGCCAAAATATATTGTACACATGAAATATATCTGTACAATATATTTTGGTTCAATCTTCGATAGGAACTAAGTCCACTTTTTGAAGTTTGGAGATAATCGAAAAAAACTGTTTTGTGGATAATCTATCGAAGATTAAACCAAAATATATTGTACATATGAAATATGTCTGTACAATATATTTTGGTTTAATCTTCGATAGGAACTAAGTCCACTTTTTAAAGTTTTGAGATAATCGAAAAAAACTGTTTTGTGGATAATCTATCGAAGATTAAACCAAAATATATTGTACATATGAAATATATCTGTACAATATATTTTGGTTTAATCTTCGATAGGAACTAAGTCCACTTTTTAAAGTTTTGAGATAATCGAAAAAAGAAAAACTGATCTGTGAATAAATTTATCGAAGATTAAACCAAAATATATTGCACACATGAAATATATGTGTACAATATAATATTTTGGTTTAATCTTAGATAGGAACTAAGTCCACTTTTTAAAGATTTGAGATAATCGAAAAAAAACTTTTGTGGATAATCTATCGAAGATTAAACCAAAATATATTGTACACATGAAATATATCTGTACAATATATTTTGGTTTAATCTTCGATAGGAACTAAGTCCACTTTTTAAAGTTTTGAGAAAATCGAAAAAAACTGATTTGTGAATAATCTATCGAAGATTATCCACAAAACAGTTTTCTTCGATTATCTCAAAACTTTAAAAAGTGGACTTAGTTCCTTTCAACAATAACCAATTCAATTACTTTTTATACCGTAAGTGTTACGGTACCTCATAGGGTTCAAACTCTGAGCCATGGACGTCGCCTGCGCTTCTGTCCTCCTAATTGAGCCCCAGGGGGCGGGGCTGAAGAAAGTTGGTACGCAAGTGCGTGATGGGAAAAGAGGAATTACCTGCGTTGCTCGTTAAGTCGGGTTTAAGTCCGCAGCGAGCGGCGCGTTTATCCCGCGTAATAAGCGGGGGGTTAATTGCTTGTTAAAAAGTCTGCGAAGAACGGATTCGCACGACACCCCCCCTGCCTCGCTTAATGAGAGCCGTGGTCCCCGTGCCTTGCGATTCTTTCCATATCTGGATTCAACACCAATAAATTGCAATGCAAATATTAGGCTCAATTCTACAAGCGAATCAAATGTTTTAATAGGGCCATCTGCAGAATCATTTGTATCTGCTAGTCCCCTGGTTTGTCTTAACTGGTGTACACTTTTACATTTTTTTCTTCCTTCGCATTTCGTCATTCATTTATTCTTCTCTACTTCCTCTTCCTCTTTTCTCTTCCACTTCACTGTTTATTCCTTCTTCGTAATTTTATTGGTTCATTCTACTTTCTTCCAGTATACTATATTTTTAAATTTATTATTCTTCCTTACTTCTCTCCTTCCATTCTTTCCTATTGCGTTTCTTTTTTGTTTTTGTAATTTTTATAACGTCATCTCTAGTTGTTTTACTCCTTTACGTTTATAGCATTTGTGTATTTCTTTCTTTTGCTTTCTCTTTATGCTTTAATTATGCATGGTGAATTATAAAATTATGCTGTATGTCAACTCCTGTAAGAAAGCACACATGCACTCGTTCTGAACAGCTGAGTTCCCTCCCTTACACTACAATACGGTTGCCAGACTTCTTAGAGACAGGAAATAGCGATACGTGATAATATCACAGTCTACTATATACAGTCGCGAAGCTCAATATGTAGTAAAAATGCAAACAAGGGTAGTTGCCCACCATTAGGATCGCTACTATCGCCTCATCATCGCAGATCTCTCTCCTAGGAGCCGACAAAATATGTTACAATTTCGTTGTGTTCTTTTGGAAAAATTAACACCTTTCTTCCATTATTGAAATATTAAATGCATAAAGTTAATTTATTATTTTAATGAAGTATATTAAATTCCACCATAAACTCGAAGATACCTACAAGAAATAGGTTAATATTATTTTTGTTTGTGCAAAACGAACTGAAATTCACTATAATCGCTTCACTCATTCAAGATTATAGCGATAATTAACTATGAAACCAATAAATATTAATTTGCATTTCCCTTTACAACAATAATAATGGAAATATGAATTAATAGAGTAACTTACGTGTACCGGTACTTGTAGTGTAGGCTTACGTAGTTAACAAAGTGGGATGAGGTTAAGCAATAATAATCACACCAGAATTGGAAATAAAACGTGACCAATAAATTTTATTGTAACGTCTCTAGTAAAGTAACAAATAAAAAGTCCACGCCTGTGGAGTAACGGTTAGCACGTCTAGCCGCGAAACCAGGTGGCCCGGGTTCGATTCCCGGTCGGGGCAAGTTACCTGGTTGAGGGTTTTTTCCGGGGTTTTCCCTCAACCCAATACGATCAAATGCTGGGTAACTTACGGTGTTGGACCCTGGACTCATTTCACCGGCATTATCACCTTCATCTCATTCAGACGCTAAATAACCAAAGCTGTTGATAAAGCGTCGTAAAATAACCTAAAAAAAAACAAATAAAAATAACAACAAAATCAACAGCTATAATTAAAAACAATATCCTTTGAAAAAAAAGTAGGCTTAAGCAATAATAATCACACCAGAATTGGAAATAAAACGTGATCAATAAATTTTATTGTAACAGACTTTTTCTACGTCTCTAGTAAAGTAACAAATAAAAATAACAACAAAATCAACAGCTATAATTAAAAACATATCCTTTGAAAAAAAAAGTAGGCCTAAGCAATAATAATCCCACCAGAATTGAAAATAAAACGTGATCAATAAATTTCATTAAAACAAACTTAATTTTTCTACGTCTCTAGTAAAATATTATTATTATTATTATTATTATTATTATTATTATTATTATTATTATTATTCCAATTATTGTATTTTAGCCATTAAAATTTTCATTACAACCAATAACGAACATTTCACAAGCATCAATGTGAAATACGCAACGAGCTGGCACTCGATGGAAATACGACACAGTCCAAAGTCGACCGTGGACTTATTGTTTCTAGTTGCTAACCGCTTGGAGCGCTTTATCACGAGATTTGCAAAAAATCACCTCAAGCTTCGCGACTGTATATAGTACACTGTGATAATACAGTATTTAATTTTCAAGAAAATCACCCACTTTATTGAAAAACTGTAAAGGAACAAATCATTACTTATTAGTTTCGTTATTTCTTTCTTTCTTTATTTCCTTTTTGGTGTCATCATTTCTTGCTTTCCTTTCCATTTCATTGCCTTGTTATTTTTCTCTCTTTTAGCATTTTTATTGTATTGTTTCTTCTTTATTATTTCGTCTTTCAATTTCCGCACCTTCTCATTTCTCATTTTCCTTCTTCTGCTTCTCTATTTTTCTTTTCACGTCCTTTCGATTTTCCTTGCAGTCTCCTCCCATTTCATTTTTGTTTTTCTCCTTTTCTCTTCATAATCTTTTTAATCTCTCTTTTTTACTTTATCTTTTATCTATTTATTTTCTTATTTCTATCTAAGCAGGAGGATGGAGGGATTTCCCCTCTGTTGAAAAGTTGTACCCCTCTGATAAATTCATATTAACATCCCTGCCAGGGATAACTTCTATCCCTCCTTACAAAATATAATTGTTTTATTACGAGTATATGTACTTTTTAAAGTATAAAATAAGCAAAGAAAATAATATTGATGTATTATCATCACCGAAAAGCTGACAACAATCAAATAACTTAGGAATTACACATCTTATCTTAAGCTTGCTCATGGATATAATTATTATTATTATGGTCAAGATGCAAGACAAGCAACTCAGTGCGACCCAGCGTTGAGCCATATAAAATGAGGATAATAATAATTTTATGTAGACTATGGTATTCTCTAGAATTCTATCCCCATCTCATCAGAAACCTTAATTCGCACCCTGATTTAACCACACCTAAATTTTCTTATCTCGGTTCTTCATTTCAATTACATCTCAAGTATGGCAACTGGACTTCCAAGTGTAACTGAAATAGTCTAGAAAACAAGTGAGATTAGACAGTTTTTTGCCATGGTAAAGGAAGCCCCCAGCCCTAGATTCGGCGAACAAAAGACAAGCAACTTGCCCAGATTCCGCGCTGAAGGAAGGACGGAGATAAATATTCACTAATGAAGTGGGAATCGAACACTGATCTATAGCATTTGTAGGTGATGTGTTTTCATGGCTTTATTTATCATATTCTCAGCCATTCAAACTGAGTATTGTCGCTGGTTCATATTTATGTGTAAGTTGCATGCAGGAATTTGTTAGAATCGTGTTTGTTGTCATCCTTTAATTTTCCGCCGTTTGCCTGCATCTGGAATGCAGGAGCGAATTGCAGTTCGGTCGTTAAATTTATACAGTCGATGACTTTCATATCTGTCGCATGTTATGCACATTCAGACAGCAAGATAAACAGTTATTACAAATTCTAGTTACTGAACCGGCTGGAATAATGAATAACGCATTCACGAGGTCCTCGGTTCAAATTTAAATCGTCTGCTATACTGTAAGGAGCTCTATGCTGTCGTTTCATTCATTCAGGTCTTTCACTGAAAACCCAGCAGTCTCTAGTCATCTCTATTTTCAGCGTCCCTCTTAGTCTTCGTATATGATCCAAATATCTTTTATTATTATTATTATTATTATTATTATTATTATTATTATTATTCATTTATTTTTTTAAGTAACAAGTCTGTGCGTGATATGTCCTGGGAAAGTACTGTATGTAATATGTCTGCATTTCATATATTGTGTATCTATTTCTATATGTTCATAATATTTGCGTCATAATATTCGCCGGGCTGATCACGTAACACCATCCCTCGAAATGTTGTCCCGGCTCCGTCTAGAAGATCGTAGGAAAATCCACTGTCTTTCCCTTCTCTTTCACATATTGCATTTCTCCACCCCTGTCTATCTTGCGTCTCGTTTTCAAAATTTATCCACCCATCATAACCTAGACACACGATCACAACACTCCTCAATATTATCCATTCCCTCCCACCGAACATCCTCATATTCATCTTCTTTCACTGTGGCTGTTCCTCGACTTTGGAATTCCCTACCGAGTAATGTCAGGGACTGTCAGACATCAAACCAATTTAAGAATAGGCTAACGAAATATTTTTCTATCAATTCTTGTTAACAATAATAGCTGTTTCAGGTTTCTCAATGTTTAATGGTTATATATATCACAGATAAATATCTAAATCATTTCATTATTATTATTATTATTATTGTTATTATTATTATTATTATTATTATAACTATTTCTTACCAATGTTTATTATTGTCACACTAACATTACTTATCCAACTTACATTATTTACTTTCGTGTTGTTTTATAGTCTAGATATTAATGTAATAACTATGTAAGCAAGAAGGGTACACGGGAAAAACGAACAATGTCACGTTTCCATTAGAGGTGGATAGTGATCTATTTCAGTATATTACTGCAAAATTTATTGATATTTCTACTTGAAATGAAGGAAATGATGAGTCTATCCGTGGTTTTAATACTTTTTTTTACCACTTTTAATGAAAAAACACTAACGTTTGTAGTAATACAGTGAATTAGATAATGACATCACCCTTACGAGCATTGTGACGTTGTTAGTTTTTCCCGTGTACCCTTCAATTGTATTCAATTAGAATTAGAGTCTGGCTGGGCGGAAGAGAAGGCCTACTGGCCTTAGCTCTACCAGATTAAATAAATAAATTCTTATATTATTATTATTTTATCGTATATCTTTGTATTTGTGTGATATAAATATGATTTTTATTGTCATACACATTTAATGTAATTGTGTATTTTATGTCATAATTATGTATATATTTTATGTAACTATTTGTACAGGGCTGTAATATGTATGATTTAATTACAGCCATAATATATCTTCGGGTAAAATAGGGTTCTATAAACTTGGAAATTCAATAAAATAAATCCACATATCTTAACGTTGTCTGTCATCTGATATCTTATTCTGCCTCTAAATTTCCTCCCCTTTCACCATTCCTTCCAGTGCAACGTTCAGTAGGCAGTTTCTTCTTAGCCACTCCTCCAGCCAATTTCCTTTTCTCTTCGTGATCAGTTTTAGCATTATTGTTTCTTCATCCACTCTTTCTAGCATAGTTTCATTTCTTATTCTATCTGTCCATTTCACACGCTCCATTCTTCTCCATATCAACATTTCAAATGCTTCTATTCGCTTCTATTCACTTCGTCGTAATGTCCAAGTTTCTGCCCCATGTAATGCTACACTCCACATAAAACTTTTCACTAGTCTCTTCTTTACTTTTTTTGCAGAAGGCCGCAAAAATACTCCTTTTTGTATTAAAAGCTTCCTTTGCCATTGCTGTCCTCTTTTGACTTCCTGGCAGGAACTCATGTTAGTATTATAGTGCACCCCAGGTACTTGAAGCTGTCCACTTGCTCTACTGCCTCATTTAGATAATTTATATATAGGTCTATGTATATAATATATATATATATACATCTTTAATTTATATGAATAATAATTTAAATAGGTATAAAATAAGGTCACAAATACATACAATCAATACAAAAAATAATTCAAATGTCCATATACCATATTGTAGGCTCAACGCCTCAACGCAAGTTTGAATACACGTTTAATTAATGGAATTAAATTTTTAAAGTTGCCTGTATAAGTTAGAAATTTGTCAGGCAGAATTTTTAAACGGGTTATACATGAATTGGTATTGTAAGATCTTTCCATAGTATTAATGAATTTATTGAGTGTGAGATGGATGCTTCTTTTTTTTTTTTAATATATAACTGATTGTATCATTTTCAGTTTCTCATGTACTGATCGCTGGCAAATAAAGTTATTACTATTACTATTATTATTATTATTATTATTATTATTATTATTATTATTATTATTATTATTATTATTATTATTATCATAGGTGCAACAATCGGTGGCTATGCAGTACAAAGGATTCAGTTACGAAAGAAATCTTTTTCCCTAGGGTCGACACCCGCTTAAATAGCAACAAAATTATACGGATTTTATACTAGCGCAGTTTTTATCGGGTAATGGGAAATTTGGGTCTTATTTAGAACGATTTAAATTACATATGGAAAATGGCTACTTACGTATCTGTAAGGAACACCAAACTGTGGATCACCTTTTGTTTCATTGTCCAGTATTCGAAAACAGAAGATTTATTTTGATCGGACATTTACACTTTTGTAATGTGATATATGACAAACCATTATTCAATGTGTTCGGAAAATCATGCTGTTACAAAGAGTTTTGTAATTTTATATGTAATATAATTAAGAACTTGTAATTAATTCAAATTAATGTAGTAGATATGTGTTAATTTCAAGTAGCAAGACTGGGTTACCCACGTCATATGAATTATCCTTGTAATAATATAAACTATCAGTCTATGACTATAACCCTAATGTACTTTCAGATAAGATAGGGTTCAAGAAATTGTATATTCAAATAAATGAATGAATGAATGAATGAATGAATAAATAAATAAATGAGTAAATAAATAAATAACTAAATAAATAAATAAATAAGTAAATAAATGAGTAAGTAAGTAAGTGAGTAAGTAAATAAATGAGCGAATAAATAAATAAGTGAGTGAATAAATAAATAAATCAGTAAATAAATAAGTAAATAAATAAATAAATAAGTAAATAAATAAATGAGTGGGTAAGTAAATAAACAAGTGAGTGAATAAATAAATGAGTAAATAAATAAGTGAGTAAATAAATAAGTTAATAAATAAGTGAGTAAGTAAATAAATGAGTAAAGAAATAAATGAGTAAATAAATAAGTAAATAAATAAATAAGTAAATAAAAAAGTGAGTGAATAAATAAATGAGTAAATAAATAAGTGAGTAAATAAATAAGTTAATAAATAAATGAGTAAATAAATAAGTAAATGAGTAAGTAAGTAAGTAAGTAAGTGAGTAAGTAAATAAATGAGTGAATAAATAAATGAGTGAATAAATAAATAAATCAGTAAATAAATAAGTAAATAAATAAATAAATAAGTAAATAAATAAATGAGTAAGTAAATAAACAAGTGAGTGAATAAATAAATGAGTAAATAAATAAGTGAGTAAATAAATAAGTTAATAAATAAGTGAGTAAGTAAATAAATGAGTAAAGAAATAAATGAGTAAATAAATAAGTAAATAAATAAATAAGTAAATAAAAAAGTGAGTGAATAAATAAATGAGTAAATAAATGAGTAAATAAATAAGTTAATAAATAAATGAGTAAATAAATAAGTAAATGAGTAAGTAAGTAAGTGAGTAAGTAAATAAATGAGTGAATAAATAAATAAGTGAGTGAATAAATAAATAAATCAGTAAATAAATAAGTAAATAAATAAATAAACAAGTAAATAAATAAATGAGTGAGTAAGAAAATAAACAAGTGAGTGAATAAATAAATGAGTAAATAAATAAGTGAGTAAATAAATAAGTTAATAAATAAGTGAGTAAGTAAATAAATGAGTAAAGAAATAAATGAGTAAATAAATAAGTAAATAAATAAATAAGTAAATAAAAAAGTGAGTGAATAAATAAATGAGTAAATAAATAAGTGAGTAAATAAATAAATTAATAAATAAATGAGTAAATAAATAAGTAAATAAATAAATAAGTAAATAAATAAATGAATAAAAATAAATAAATCAATCAATAAAAAATAAAATAAATAAATACATAAATAAATTTATTATTATTATTATTATTATTATTATTATTATTATTATTATTATTATTATTATTATATGCTCGAAAAGTTTTAACATTTTAGTTACACTCTTTATAAAACTGAAAATAAAGAACACTAAGCTGTGTTACAGAATTTTTTTTAAATCATGCGCCTCAGTAGGGACATATTCCCCACATCTGCATAGAGAATTCCTGTTAACACGCGTGTTTCTCATGTGTTATGAAAGCAGTATTTCTGGGCTCACATTTTCTTTTGATTATCCGAAAGTAAATAGATCATGGAAAAACATTCAAAATAGAGCAACTAAACGCAATACGCCACTGTCCTGAACACAACCACTGGACCAGACTAGTGCTCGTCTGGTAGTTGCCTGGCAGCAGGGGCGTCGTAACGCGAATTGACGTGCCACTTTCTGTTTACCCACCCCATTCATTAGCTTCCCAAGCTCGGGTCAAATTCTCCAAGTTCTGTTTTGGGAGGAACTTGGGGTGATGCTGACCACTTTGGACTGACATCCCTATTAAACCCACCTGCGATATGAGCAAAGTTCTGCCGTCCTTATCTGGCTGCAGCACAGCGAAGTGTCCATTACGCTCAGACGTCACGAACTCGCCGCGTCACAATTTCTCTGCTGGAACCCACTCTTGATATTTAAGCTCAAATTTACTGGTAGGACACAGAAGAAGTCGCCTTGTCTAGCCACGAATACAGATGTCCCGAGTTCTGCTCCCGGCACAGAAATTGATGTTATGTTCCCACTGACAAGCGTTATGTTGTAGTGATGGTCTGTTAGCCATTAGTCCAGGGTTAGCGCTTTCAGACCCAGCCGATAGTGAAACATTTTAAAATAACGTTAAATGCCAATTCCTGATTACGAAGCCACATATAAAGGTCAAAGTGGCAGAACATTTGTTACAAGATACAAATAACATAGACAAATTTCAGTATAGGTCAGTTTCTGTCAGATGCGTTTCAATTCACTGAGGGCTAAAGCAAGGACATGCACTATCACCTTTACTTTTTAACTTTGCTCTAGAGTATGCCATTAAGAAAGTCCAGGATAACACAGAGGGTTTGGAATTCAACGGGTTACATCAGCTGATTGTCTATGCGGATGACGTGAATATGTTAGGAGAAAATCCACAAACGATTCAGTGAACCTAGAATCCGTAAATGGTATACTGATTTTAAGGCAAGATTTTTCGCAAGCGGTAACGATTTCATCCTAGATTACCTAGTTGGGCTTTTTTTCTGAGGTTTTACATAACTGTACGGCAAATGTTAGGTAACCTATAGCGAATACTCAGCCTCATCTCGCCAAGTAACATCTCGCTGTAAGCAATTCCATCGACACTAAATAACCTAGTTGATACAACCTTCTCAAATAATCGGAATAAAAGAAATATCCACTTAGAGGTTACATTTTTCTTAGCATCCCTCCTCTCGATGGTTGTAGGGATAACCACCTGTAATCAGAATGCGTAATGATTTTCTTCCTTCCCTTCTGCACACACTCATACACAGTAGTAACACCTACCTCTTCTCTGTAATCTGTTTCTTTAACATTTTACTATATAAGTGAACAATGGATTACTACCGAGAAATAAAATATTTTTGCACGATCGTGTTTTTTACTATATTAACCATTATGGTTGTTAGCAATGATTATTTATTAGAGGAGAAAAATTCGCTCGGGCGTCGGGGATCGAACCCGGGTCCTTGGTTCTACGTACCAAGTGCTCTAACCAATGAGCTACGCCGAAGTTCAATCTACAGCACCGGAGCTCGGCGTAGCTCAGTGGTTAGAGCACTTGGTACGTAGAACCAAGGACCAGGGTTCGAACCCTGGCGCCGAAGCGAATTTTTCTCCTCTAATAATCATGTTACCATAACAGATATATTCTATAAGACCAAAAATTAATCTTTACGTATTGTTGTTAGACCTTGAAAGTTAGAATTCCCACACAGAAACTTGTTGCTAGGGAAACTATTCTTCATAACATAAAAATATACTGAAATAGATCCATTACATTGCACTTATTGTTACTTAGTTACCGTTACAGTGCAGTTTTGCGAAGGCTTTGGAATAATATTGCTCTAAATTTTTATGTGTTTACAATTTTAAAAATATGATCGTGCAAAAAATGTTGTACAATACACATTTTGTGAAAAAAAAAATCGCTCTCCTCGTTTTTCAAACTTTTCCTCGATTTTGTAAAAGCACTTTACAACCTTGTGTCGTAATATACTATTTAAGACTTCTGTTTTCATTTGTTTAGTTAACAATCGTGAACTGGGATGGCCTCCTTCAACATGATCGCAAAATCCAGATGGCGCAGATGGTGACACTTATATCTTAGAGGTAAGTGCATGTGTAACAATATTAGTTGTAAGAGTGAAAATATGTATGTAATTTCATTTCTATAATTGATTGATATTCTGAAATCATATAAAACTAGAAAGAAGAATCGAGAATTGACATTTAGTCTACTTTTACTGACATACATCGTCTACATTAAAATGTAGGAAGTCAGGATAAAAAGTATCCGAAAATATCCAAAGGAATAACATAACATTTTGTATAGTTCTCAGTTTCTTGTGCCAAAATAGAATGCATTTCCGTGTTGAAAATTCATGTCCATATTGTGTTCTAAAACACAGCCGAACCTCTGTAATATGCTTTTAACTAGGTTAACCATAACACGCATGGAGGCTTGTAATGCGGTGTCGAACTTGTTTAATGAGCTCATCCAACGTCACCAATGGTGCGTGCTAGTGGATTGGTATGGATAAAAACTTGAGGGATTCCCTTTGTGTTGGAGTGAATCATGTGTACAAAAAACAGGTTTCAAGGTATAATTTTATTTTCGGTACCTACCTTTCATCTGTTTATAATTGTAGTATTCTGATATTCTAAGAAAAAAAAAAAGGAAAAATTTTAAGAAGTTAATTGACCCATATCAAGACTAAAACATGTCGAGTTTCATTAATAGCCTTATAATTCAATTTCAGCATGTGCGCATTTGGTAAAATATTAAACGTACAACGTACATAAAATGCAATAAAATACAAAAAATCAAAACAGTTGTATGAAAACATGTACTTATCAAGCTTCTTTTATTGTTAAAATCAGACATGTTTCTGGGGTTGCAGCCCCATCATCGGTGATGGCAAAACAGAGTGATTTCAGATGTGTATCTTCCTGTCTGAAATCGATGTCTTGCCAACACTGATGATGGGGATACAATCCCCGAAACATGTCTGATTTTAACAATTAAAAAAACTCGACAAGTGCATATGTGCATACAAATGTTGTGATTATTTTTGTATTTTATTACACTATATGAATTTTAATAAACACTGTTGAATATTGGCCGAATTATGTATCTTATTATTATACAACGTACAGTCAATTTCCGTTCACATTCCCTATAAAATTTTTTTGAAATTAATCTGTTGATACTTTCACAGACAAGGGATTATTCTGAGAGTTACGGACTTTAATGGTGTATACTCTGTCCTTGGCATAACCTCACTGAAAGAAATCCAACGGTATATGTCGTTCTGATGAATTGTTGTGGGGGTCTTGGTCGATGCGATCAAGCATCGAGCGATTACACGTGGAAGTGATTATTGACAAATTATAACTTGATGTTTGTAGGATTGGTGTGCAAAGGTATTTTCAAATATTTACTGTGTACTTCTTAAGAACGAGTTACAATTCGAACTTCTTATTTATTTTACGTAAAATAGGCTATAGCTACTGGCTAAGACACTTAAATTTGTTCAACTTTTAAGTGTTTAACTTCCGCTTGTGCACATTGGGTGAAAAACAACATTTAACGGTGACTCGATTTCCGTCCACGTTTTCTCTATTATTCTGAGGGCTACGGACTTTATGATGTAAACAATGTCCTTGATTTAACCTCACTGAAAGAAATCCAAGATGTGTCGTACTAATAGTTTGTTGGGGTCTTTATCGATGCGATTAATCACTGAACGATTACACGTGGATGTGATTATTGACAAATTATAACTTGTTTGTAGGATTGATATGCAAAAAAAAATTTCAAAATTGGCCTAATTATTGCATACATTTTATAAGATGGTAAAAAAATTAAGATTTTTTTATTTTTGACACACAATATAGTTCCTGGCTAAGTTACTTAAATTTGTTCAGTTTTTTCAGTATTTCGTCATTCAGAAAAATCTAAATTTTAATTCTACATTAAGTGTAAGAGATTTACGGTGGCCTTCTGTAAGTTAATTTTATGTTATACCTTCACATTCATCAGCAGGCATCAGTACTGTGTTCATATAATACAGGGCATGTTTCGACAGAGCTCTCGGTTTTGAAGCAACCTTCACATTTTGAAGAGAAGCAAGTTGGTATCATGTATTCATACTTGAGCTTCTTTTGTTTCGCTTAACAGTAGCATGGATCTATACAGAAACACATTCATTTGAATGCGTGTTCAGCATTTCTTTAGGAACGAATGTCTGTGCCGTGTCTCAAAAGAAAAATTCTTGTATGAAATGTGACCTCCATTCATTCAGGATTCTCCCCTGCTGCCTCTGGCCCCTAGCATCCAACTACAGACAGTTCTTAATTTACACTCTTTTAATTTGTTCATTTCATTGTAGCGCCTTAGGAGAAAGAAGACATTTATAAGTTTATGCAATGAGTATAAGTCTGCGGGGGCAAGTTTGATGAATAAATTCTGAGAAATATTCCCGTTCTCTCTCGAATTTGAACAATGTGTATAGCTAGCAATGAAGACGCCGTGAATATAAAAGTATGATATTCATTTATTTATTATTAGCCGTACCCGTGCGCTCCGCTGCATCCGTTAGAAACAAATAGACAGTAATTACATAATTAAAATAGGACATTTTATCCGGGAACATTCGTGTTTGATAGAAGGATAAATCGTTTATTATGTTACTTAATTTAAATTGTAATAAACAAATTAAAATGCGATCATTTTGATCCAGAGACCACTCATTTGCTCATAAAAATTATTTAAAAAAATACAGGAAACGAATGCCTATCAAGTTTTTTGTGCATAAGAAGCTATTTTAATCTTACCTGTCCTCGATTCACTCACAAGTTACTGTAATAACATTATAGCATTATGTCCATCTAGAGACACTGCACTTTCCAATGGTGAATTAATAATTAATTATAGAAATCGGTTAATTTAGCTTCCGATATTACTTCATACAAATACAGAAGCATTCTCTGTAGGCTATGTTTTATAGCCTTCGATTGTTGTTGTCCAAGGCCCCTTATAGACGTAGTCATTTGTTTTTTATTTTATTACACCGCCTTAGATGGCGTTGTTATTGTAATTTTGAAACTCATTTATCCCATTAAGTAGCAGTCCTATCAAAATTTTGCGTGAATATAACTTATCGGAAATTATTTTTAAAGAAACTTTTGGTATGTAATATTTTTCATGAAAATTAATAATAAGGGAGATATTTCGATTTATTTAATTCAGGCCCCCTTATAAACCCCCATTTTAAATAACGTATTTTGAATTCCATATAGCCTAAAATCTAAGTTACAACGAACTTAATTTATATTCCAATTTTCATCGATATCCGTTCAGCCATTATCACGTGAAAATGTAAAAAACATCCAGACACACAGACAGACAGACAGACAGACAGACAGACATACAAACAGAAATTTCAAAAAAGCGATTTTCGGTTTCAGGATTGTTAATTATACATGCTAACACCAATTATTTTTGGAAAATCGAAAATTACCAGAAACATTTTGGCTACAGATTTATTATTAGTATAGATTTATTTATTTATTTATTTATTTATTTATTTATTTATTTATTTTGCTAATAATTGTAACATAAAATATAATATATACAGAAAAACGTTAGCTCGCTCCTGAAAGAGTAGAACTCGTGCTCAGGGGCGGACTCCTGAATTGAAATTAATAATTATACAATACAATTTGTCTTATGTCTACTATGCAATTATAGTGTATAAATTTAAATTTACAAATTTTCAATTTTTATAAAATCCATACATAACTTTTTTAATTTAATACTAGAACTATTAGAATCGACAAGATTAGGATATTTAAATATAAATTTGTTATATATTCTTGGGCCTAAATTACTACTATGATTAAATACTCTAACAGTGTTGCATTTTGATTCAAACGATATTAAAGAATTCTTACCTTTTTTTTCATAACTATGAGAATACAATTCAAAATTATTTCGATTTTCATGTATGAATTTTATTAATACAATATAATAAATTTGTCTTACGTTAAGTACATTAAAGTCTAAAAACAAATTTGGAGATGGAAAATCAATAGGTTTGTGACGACATATTTTAATTATTTTCTTCTCTAATAAATAAAGTTGATTAAAATTGGATTTAAATGAGCTACTCCATGCTATAATTCCATACATAATTACCGATTGAAATAAAGTTAAATATATTGTGTGTAATAAACTTATTGACAAGTAATTCCGCAATAAAACACAATAATATAGTATTTTACGTAATTTATTACAAAGGTAATTAATGTGTTTGTTCCATTTTAAATGATTATCGAAAATTATGCCTAAATACTTGACTTCAGAGGACTCTTTAATAATCGCACATTTACACTGTATAAGACAACAATCAGAATTATGTAATTTAATACTTGATATAGATGTAGGAGGTTTGTTACATTTTTCAGATAATGAGAATGGAATAATAAATTATGGTTTTATTTTCGTTGATTAAAAATGATATAGGTGAATAAATAATTAATATGAAGATATAAATTAATAAACAAATAAAACCAAAACTTACTTACATACAAATGGCTTTTAGACAGCCCGGAGGTTCATTGCCGTTCACACATAAGCTCGCAATCGGTTTCAATCGTGAGCAAGATTAATCCAGTCTTTACCATCATATCCCACCTCCTTCAAATCCATTTTAATATTATTCTCCCATCTACGTCTCGGCCTGCCCAAAAGGTATTTTTCTCTCAGAGCTCCCAATTAAAACTCTATACGCAATTCTGGATTGACCCATATGTGCTACATGCCTTGGTCATCTCAAACGTCTAGATTTAATATTCCTAAATGTGTTAGAATGAGAAATAAAATGCTTGCTGTTCTGCGTTGTGTAACTTTCTGCATTCTCCTGTAACTGCATCCCTTTTGGCTCCAATTATTTTTCTAAGCATCTTATTTTCGAACACTCTGAACATCTGTTCCTGTGTCAAAGTGAGAGTCCAAGTTTCACATCCATACAGAGCAACTGATATTGTAACTATTTTATAAATTATAACTCTCAACTTTATTGAAAGGAGACTGATGAGAAAGCTTCTGAACCGAATAATAATAGGCATTTCCCATATTTATTGTGCGTCTAATTTCCTCCCGAATGCCATTTATATTTGTTACTGTTGCTCCAAGATATTTTAACTTTTCCAATCTTCAAAGGGTACATTTCCAATTTTTGTATTAATAAAACCAAACTAATAGATACAAATGAATGTACGAATGAATAAATGCACACCAAATAAAGATCAACTAAAGAATGGATAATTAAATAAAGAAGTGAACAAGTAAATAAATGAATGAATGAATGAATGAACGAACGAATGAATGAATGAATGAATGAATAAATAAATAAGTAAATAAATAAGGAAATAAATAAATAAATAAACAAAAAGTTTAAAACATAAATAAATAAGTATATATTGAAATAAGTAAATAAGTTAAGTAAATAAATATTTAAACAAATGAATGAATGAATGAATGAATAAATAAATAAATAAACAAAGAAACAAAAAACAAACACATAGACGAGACGACAAACCAATCAAACAAATCAAACCAATATAAAACCAATCAAACAAATCAAACCAACAAACAAAACAAACGAAATAAATAAAATGAAATAAGTAAATAAATAAATATTTAAAGTAAATAAATAAAATAAAATAAATACATAAATAAATAAAATAAATAAATAAATAAATAAGTAAATAAATAAGTAAATTAACGAATAATTAAATAATTAAGTACATATTGAAATAAGTAAATAAGTTAAGTAAGTAAATATTTAAATGAATAAATAAATAACTTAAGTAAATAAATATTTAAATAAATTAATGAATAAATAAGTAATAAATAAAAAAAACTAACAAACAAAAAAAACAAGGAAATGAAATAAAATAAGTAAATAGATAAAATAAAATAATAAAATAAAATAAAGTAAATAAATAAAATAAAATAAATAATGGAAATAAAATAATTAAGTAAATAAAAAATACACAAATAAATAAATGAATGAATGAATAAATAAATGAATAAATCTTTGTTGTTGACAGTGTACTGACATTTGATTTATCCCGTGAAGAAGATTTTGAATTTTTATCCGTGCCTTGATATTTGATTCCCCACGTAAAGATTATTTTGGATATTTCGTCTTTCGTTCAAACTTCATTTCTTCTTATTTTTATTCAGAAGGGATACATATTTTCAAGGGACCTTACTGTTGGTAGTCCACAGAGTTTTACTGAAATTGAGGATCAGTACCCGGTTAGAAAGGTACTATATTTTCTTCCCAGCAGAAATTTTATCTCGATACACTATAAAAATTCCGTAATGTTATTTGCAATCCAATCAGCGAGCGATTCCGAAATTGTACATGGAATGTCGTTTATCGAATGTTTCACTCCGCTGGAGGCAGGAAGCGTGTAATGCGGGCTCATATACATCTGCGGAATTGTTCCGTGTGAGGGCCGGGGCATAGTTGCTGCTTGTACATAAGAAGAAACGGATGTAAAATGGGTTCGTGTTGCGCGGTGCTTTGTAACAAGCTGCGAGGATAAATATGCGCCGTGTCGCCCTGCTCTGCTCTTTAATGATTCACACACCCCGTGCATGCGGTGGCGCTGCTACTACGAATTCGGTGGATCCGCGTTCGATCTACGGCAGGGACATGGGGATTCTTGTCTCTAGCGTAGGAGTCGGATCTGTCACTGTAGTATAGCCTTTACTATTTAGTCTTGTGAAAAACTGCCGGCACGACTGATTGAATCCCACTAATTTTACTAGGAATGTCTAGTTTCGGTTCAAGTTGCTCACAACAGTGAGTAGGCCTAGTGAACGAATAAAACGGATTAGTTACTCACTCACTCACTCACTCACTCACTCACTCACTCACTCACTCACTCACTCACTCACTCTTCCACTCAGTCACTTACTTTTCATTCAGTGACCTATCCTTTCACTTAGTCTCCCACCATTTCACTCATCACCCACCTTTTCACTCATCACCCACGTTTTCACTCAGTCATCTACCATTTCAGTCAGTCCTTACCCTTTCACTCATTCACCCACGCTTTCACTATCATCCACCCTTTCACTCAGTTACCTGCCTTGTCATTCAGTGACCCACCAACGTAATATCATATCATATCATATCATATCATATCATATCATATCATATCATATCATATCATATCATATCATATATCATATCATATCATATCATATCATATCATATCATATCATATCATATCATATCATATCATATCATATCATATCATATCATATCATATATCACATCACATCACGTTCATGTATCGTATTGTATCACATCATATCATATAATATCATATCATATATCATATCATATCATATCATATATCATATCATATCATATCATATCATATCATATCATATCATATCATATCATATCATATCATATATCATATCATATATCATATCATATCATATCATATCATATCATATCATATCATATCATATCATATATATCATATATCATATCATATCATATCATATATCACATCACATCACGTATCACGTATCGTATCGTATCATATCACATCACATCACATCACATCACATCATATATCATATCATATCATATCATATCATATCATATCATATCATATCATATCATATCATATCATATCATATCATATATCATATCATATCATATCATATCATATCATATCATATCATATCATATCATATCATATCATATCATATCATATCATATCATATCATATCATATCATATCATATCATATACAACATGACACACGACACAACATAACGTACAGTACCGTACCATATCGAATCGTATTGTATCGTATCATATATCATATTATATCATATCATATTACACCATATCGTATCGTATCATACTCATTTTTTTTACTCACAATGGATCTCACCAATGTAGGCTACACAGAATGTGATAGAAAATATAGAAGTGATCTAATGAATCCTAATTCTATATTTTATATGGAAATGTCATGTCTATGATGGCTGCATTTCCTTCTTGTAAAAATGATTAATAATACTAATTAAATCAGTAGTTACACTCGGGTTTATGCAAGGGTTTTCTAAATCCAATCCATGGCTGACTCGTGTCTCTGTACATCTGGAAGCTCTCAGCTTTGCGTGCTGCCAGGCTATGTATATATTTTTAATCAGGAGGGAATATCCGCTATCAAGTATACATGCGCCCAGGAAGAAACGTCTTTCAAGTGCCAGGAATATGACTGTTGACACGGGCGGTGTCAGCGTATGCGACAGCGCGTCATGGGAAGTTGTTAAATATGGTGTTGTCAATTACCATGATCGATGTGATGGTGCTGGTGTTAATGGTGGTTACAGTGATGGTGGTGGTAATTTTATTATCATGTTGTTACTGTTGATCATGTCTATGTATTGTTTTTTTTATCAACAGTAATCTCACTAGACGTTTTGATTTATCTAGAGAAAATCAAAACTCGAGTGGGATTTAATTGACTATTACACGATTAGAAGAAAGTATATAAAGATTAGAAGTAACGAAGTACTCCAATACAATAAAATATTAATTGACTTACGAAAATACAACTGTCTTCAAATGTATTATTGTACCATCTCAACATTACAAATATTACGCTAGATGCATGCTAGATGGCAGTAGTGAGCAATGCCGAGAAGTTCTCGATCTATTATACACGATGACAATGTTACTAGTCAAGAAGGCTTTTTTGATTCAGTTTTATTTTTATTAAAATGCAACATTCCATTTCAATTATCCGAATCCCAGTAATCAACGTCACTTGACAGATGATTTTCAATAAATCTTAATATTAAACAATCTCTGATACGTGACTATCCATAATATCATATAGAAGAAGCTATAACATAACCTAACTAATATACACAAGTGTTAGAAAAGTTTTAATTAACGACGATGACATAAAAAATAAACATGAATAATTTTAAAAGGAATAATTATTGAATGTACAATTTTCAAATTTGAATGTGGTTGGTGGTTCAATTGATGTTATATTGGACGTGTGCGTAATAGAAGTGGAACTCGTTGATTTAGGCCTACATGGTGTATTCAACTTATTCAGGATTTCCGAATGGTGCTCTTCATTTATTTGTAAATCGGATTTCAGAAGATGCATAGATATGACCAGTGATTTTTATTAATTCTTGATCTTGAATGCCAATGCGAGTCATATTTGAAACTGCTGTGCATCGACTGGAGTGGTTTGTAATTTTATATATATTTTTTACTTCCAGACCAGCGCAGTTTGAAATGTTGGCAAACAAAGAAACAAATGCTAGGGACGCGATAAAATTAAACAAATGCTAGGGACGCGATACAATTGTGCGATAAGCAGCCGTGATTGGTTGAAATACGTCCTTTCGTACCGTTTTATTGGTCAAAAGTAGTATGACGTAGTAAGAGTGTAATAGTCAATAGTAATCTCACTAGAGGTTTTGATTTTATCGATAAACTTGCGAGTGGAACACGAAATGTTGGCAAACAAGGAACAAATGCTAGAGTAGTGATAAAAACAAACAAATGCTAGGGAATTGATAAAATTGAACAAATGCTAAGGAAGCGATAAAATTGTGCGATAAGCAGTCACAATTGGTTGGAAGACGTCCTTTCGTACCATTTTATTGGTCAAAAGTAGTATGACGTAGTAAAAGTGTTTTATCAACAGTACTCCCACTAGAGGTTTCGATTTATCTAGAGAAAATCAAAACCCGGGTGGGTTTTAATTGACTATTACACGATTACAAGGAAGTATATAAAGATTAGAAGTAACTAAGTACTCCAATACAATAAAATATTAATTGACTTACGAAAATACAACTGTCTTCAAATGTATTATTGTACCATCTCAACATTACAAATATCACACTAGATGGCAGTAGTGTTTTATGATTAGCTGTTTTCTTGTTATCAGTTGTCCCAACTATGGAATCTTCATTAAACACTGTGGACGGTTGCTAGTCAAGAAGGCTTTGTTGATTCGGTTTCACTTTTATTAAAACAGTTGCATTCCACTTCAATTATCCCGATCCCAGTAATCAACGTTACTTGACAGATGATTTTCAATAAATCTTAGTATTAAACAATCTCTGATACGTGACTATCCATAATATCATATAGCAGAAGCTATAACATAACCTAAATAATGTAAACAAGTGTTAGAAAAGTTTTAATTAGGGACGATGAAATAAACAAGAAAAGTTTTAATTAAACATGAATAATTTTAAAAGGAACAATTATTGAAAGTACAATTTTTAAATTTGAATGTTTTAGTGACTGGTGGTTCAGTTGATGCTACATAGGAGTGTGCGTAAAAGAATTGGAACTCGTTGTTTTACATGGTGTATTCCTCAACTTATTCAGGATTTTCGAATAGTGCTCTTCATTTATTTGTAAATAGGGTTTCAGCGAAGATGCATAGCTATGACCAGTGATCTTTATGAATTCTTGTTCTTGAATGCCAATGCGAGTCATATTTGAAACTACTATGCATCGACTGGAGTGGTTTGTAATTTTCTGCTTTTTGACGTCCAGACCAGTGCAGTTTGAAATGTTGGCGGACAAAGAAACAAATGCTAGGGTAGTGATAAAAACAAACAAATGCTAGGGATGCGATAAAATTAAACAAATGCTAGGAACGCGATAAAATTGTGCGATAAGCAGCTACCATTGGTTGAAAGATGTCCTTTCGTACCATTTCATTGGTCAAAAGTAATATGACGCAGTAAAAGTGTAATAGTCGCTATAAAGGTGTTGTTCACTGCAGTACCTAATTTTGGAAGAGCATTTCGGCAAGGAAATTTATAGTGATGTAGTGGGTATAATGAAGGATCACTGTGCTTCGTACGAGTTGTGGAATTTAACAGGGGAAAACAGAGATCAAAGATGTACGCCTTGTGGGAAGATCGCTCGAGAAAATTCCGATGTCGTGCATGATACAATTTTGGACGATTGACAATTGGGCTCAAACGTATTGAAGGCTTGAAAATGTCCTATGAACGTGTCTTTCTTGTCGTACATCATGATTTGGGTATGAGAAAATTATTTGTTGACTGGATCCTTAAATATCTGACAGGTGATGAGAAACTAGGCCTTCTAAAGAATGACAATTTCCAAGTCATTTTGATTCGACTTTGAAAAGGATCTTTCTAACTTTTTGGATCGTATTGTAACTATGGACGAAATCATTGACCTATCATTAGAATCTAGAAACAAAAGAGAAATAAACGAATGCAAACACTGTGGTTCTTCCAATGGCTTAGAACAATGTTTTGATTTGCATTATGTTGTCCGTTAAGTTATAACTTACAATTTTAATTTACCCTACACTTGTGTCTTTATTTGATAAATTCAATATAAGAACTTAATTAATTTCTGTAATCTGACATTAGAGACAGTAATACATGGAGATAAAACAACCTAAAAACATTTCTAAATGAACGAAAGTTGAAACATTAGAGCCGAAATATATTATATATTTCAATATTAATTCATTTTTAATTGTGAATATTCAAATTTCAATTCTTTCAATAAATTATATTATGTATTTCTAAACTCATTTCGCTTTGATAAAATATGTCTATTTATTTTAAAAAGTGCAATTTAATTATTGAAAACTCTGTAAATAGCCGAAAAATAATGGGGCGTAAGAGTGACTTGAAAAAAAAAACTTTGAGTGAAAAATGTATTGTGAAACAAAAAAGTAGGCGTATCTAGAATCTAGATTCGTTTTACTTATTGTGTGAATAATTATTTTGAGATATTGTAACTTTTGAAAAAGACCTTTAGGGAGGCCGAGACTTAGATGGGAAGATAATATTAAAATGGATTTGAGGGAGATGGGATGTGATGATAGAGAATGGATTAATCTTGCCCAGGATAGGGACCAATGGCGGGCTTATGTGAGGGCGGCAATGAACTTCCGGGTTCCTTAAAAGCCAGCAAGAAAGAAAGAAAAAGAAAGAAAGAAAGAAAGAAAGAAATAAAGTAAGTTTTCCCATGTGAGGCTAATTGTTTACCAATACCGCCTTTTATAAGAGAAGATTCAGAGAAGTACAGTACCCATACATCACACAAACACGTCAGGTTCATGATGAGAGCATTTGATGTGCCCAATCTCTGAACATTGTTCCAGAAGATGCCTTATTTCATAAGAATGAACATTTCTTAAATGTTACAAAGATTCGTAACCTTCTGAGGAACAGAGAATTTGATATTTGGTGTCGTCATCCACAGAAAGGGAAAGGCGTAGCTTTATTTAAACAATATCCTGGTGCCAACAAATGGATTTGTAAACACGAAGGACTCTCCAACAGCGAATGGCGCGATGGCATTAAAATGGTTGGAAATGTTGCTGCAGTACGTGCTGTGCCGGGAAGATCTCAGGACAACCGTTGTAGGCATTGCCACAACGAGGTTGAAACTTTTGCACGCGTCCTGGGATCCTGTCCGCACGGCGAAGCTCTGCGAAACGCTAGACACCACCAAGTACGATCAATTATAGCCACTGCCCTTAAAGATGCCGATTACAACACCTTTGAAGAAGTACGTGGTCTCTCCGTCACTGGCAGTACACTGCGCATAGATATAATAGCTTTCAAGGAATCTACAAGATCTGGATACATAATTGATCCCACTGTGCGTTTCGAAACGGTTGAGGAACAGCCAGCAGAAGTTTATAATGAAAAAAAGAATATCTACAATCCTACCATTCCCTATTACCTCAAAAAATACCAGCTAAAAGAGCTTGAAGTAATCGGACTTCTGGTTAGAGCAAGAGGTACCGCTACTCTCTTCATGAAAGATGTGTTTAAGAGGCTTGGAATACCTACATCTATTATTCCGATTGTAACCTTAGTTACATTGAAAGGATCAATTGCTCTCCTGAAGAATCACCTATATTCGAAATCAAACTAAGTTCAGTAGCATTATTTACTTTTTTGTAACACTCACCTTTCTAAAAATAGGTATATTTCCACTAATCTAAAAAAAAAAAATATTTACAGCTCTGTACTGGTAAGAATTTCATTGTTAAAACAAAATTAATGGTTTTTAACGAACTTGTAAAAATTCTATGGTTAAGTACTCTTTGTCCCTTGTGGCAGCTCACGAATGGTGAGAAGATATATAAATCTAATTAAAAACACAACATGTGTTCCTTTGGTAATGTATATTCCCTGCCTACCTTAAATCAAGTTAAGTTAATAAGATTAGGTGGCGCCGGGGAAGGAACCCTGGTGCTACAGACTAGTGTTAGGCGTCACGTTATGTGATATTGATCTTCCTCAAATGAGGGACGTAATATAGGGACATAGATGCCTGTAGGCTTTAAACGAGCAACACCACAGTGTCTGCAGGGCAAAACGCGATTGAATCGTTCAGACTGTGTTTTTAAGTGCGAATGGTAATAGAAGAATACTATCATAGTTTGTATTCTATTGAATTACACTTTTTAAAAAATATAAATGTACCTAATACATATTTCAAAAATTATAATTGAAGTTAAAAGATATCAATTTTGAAATGTACAATTTAAAAGAAGATTAAAATATCTTGAAGATGAGTTTACTTAATATTTTAATCCTGTTTTAACATGCTTTTTATAATTATCTATTCTCGGCTAATATTATCTTCAAGTGGTCCAGATATTTTCCTCATAAAATTTATTTCAAATAGGCTATTTTCCTCAACACTTTTATTTCAAATAATTTCAATTTAGGTTATTCAGATTTTATAACCATAGTAGTGTATTTTATGTTATTTGATGAGTTTTACACTGTTACTGTATTTATTGAAGTAATATTTTTGTAATTCGCTTGCTTGAGTACTCGTTCAGCCGTTAAACTAGCCATTTCGCAATAACTGACAATCATTACTATTATTACAGAAAAAATAGAGAACATCTGTATGCGTATTTATTCTCAAGTAACTGGGTTCAAAATATCGTAATGAGAATGAATCCTTATAGGCCTTAACACCGCATGGCGCTTGTCAGTCAGTCGTGATAACTACGACTTCCCTCAGTTCTACGTTGGTCTATATCCGGTAGGCTTATGTAATAAGTGTCAATAACCCGTGCAGATCGATCGATTCCATTAGCAAGTGAGTATTACTTCGCTCTGTCTTCTGAGTGACGTTAAAACTATAGGAACCGTTTTAGTTCGAAGCAGGATTTTATTTATTTGAAGAACAAAAATAAATCTCCGAAAAATATATCAACAGAGTAAGCGACAGAGTGATGAAAATGGAATGATTATTGTTAGAAGAACAAGAGAAAACTTTGTTATGATCAGAGGAAGAGAAGACTTAGTTATGGTCAGAGGAAGAGAAAACTTAATTATGAGCATAAGAAGAGAAAACTTTGTTATGAGCAGAGGAAGAGAAAACTTAATTATGAGCATAAGCAGAGGAAACTTTGTTATGGTCAGAGGAAGAGAAAACTGAATTATGAGCATAAGCAGAGAAAACTTTGTTATGGTCAGAGGAAGAGAAAACTTAATTATGAGCATAAGCAGAGAAAACTTTGTTATGGTCAGAGGAAGAGAAAACTTAATTATGAGCATAAGCAGAGAAAACTTTGTTAATATCAGAGGAAGAGAAAACTTAATTATGAGCGTAAGAAGAGAAAACTTTGTTAATATCAGAGGAAGAGAAAACTTAATTATGAGCGTAAGAAGAGAAAACTTTGTTAATATCAGAGGAAGAGAAAACTTAATTATGAGCATAAGAAGAGAAAACTTTGTTATGGTCAGAGGAAGAGAAAACTTAATTATGAGCATAAGCAGAGAAAACTTTGTTATGATCAGAGGAAGAGAAAACTTAATTATGAGCATAAGCAGAGAAAACTTTGTTATGGTCAGAGGAAGAGAAAACTTAATTATGAGCATAAGCAGAGAAAAACTTTGTTATGGTCAGAGGAAGAGAAAACTTAATTATGAGCATAAGCAGAAAAAACTTTGTTATGGTCAGAGGAAGAGAAAGCTTAATTATGAGCATAAGCAGAGAAAACTTTGTTATGATCAGAGGAAGAGAAAACTTAATTATGAGCATAAGCAGAGAAAACTTTGTTATGATCAGAGGAAGAGAAAACTTAATTATGAGCATAAGCAGAGAAAACTTTGTTATGATCAGAGGAAGATAAAACTTGCTTATGAGCATAAGCAGAGAAAACTTTGTTATGGTCAGAGGAAGAGAAAACTTAATTATGAGCATAAGCAGAGGAAGAGAACACTTAGTTATGTGCATAAGAAGAGAAAAGCTTAGTTATGAGCAGAGGAAGAGAAGATTTAGTTATGGTCAGAGAAAGGGAAAACTTAATAATGAGCATAAGATGAGAAAACTTTGTTATGATCAGAGGAAGAGAAAACTTAATTATGAGCATAAGAAGAGAAAACTTAGTTATGAGCAGATGAAGAAGAAAATTTAGTTATAGTCGGAGAAAGAGAAAACTTAATTATGAACATAAGAAGAGAAAACTTAGTTATGATCACAGGAAGAGGAAACTTAATTATGATCAGAGAAAGAGAAAACTTAGTTTTGATCAGAGTAAGAGAGAATTTAGTTATCAGAGAAAGACAAAACTCAGTTATGAGTAGATGAAGGGAAAACTTATTTATGATCAGAGAAAGAGAAAACTTAATTGAGGGGATCACAAGCAAAGGGGTATAAGTGTACTTAAGTTATTTTGAGAAAACGTGGTTGAAAGTACTTAAGATTTCGTAAATTCCATGAAATTTTTTATTACAATTTTAATGTATGGTATGGTTAAAAAGAGAACAAAACTTAGTTATGATCAGAGGGAGAGAAATCTTAGTTATGATCAGGGGAAGAGAAAATTTAGTTACTATCATAGGAAGAGAAAACTTAGTTGTGATCACAGGAAGAGAAAACTTAGTTACGATCAGAGGAAGAGAAAACTTAGTTTTGATCACAGGAAGAGAAAACTTAGTTACGATCAGAGGAAGAGAAAACTTAGTTGTGATCACAGGAAGAGAAAACTTAGTTACGATCAGAGGAAGAGAAAACTTAGTTATGATCACAGGAAGAGAAAACTTAGTTACGATCAGAGGAAGAGAAAACTTGATTATGAGCAGAGGAGAACAAAACTTAGTTACGATCAGAGGAAGAGAAAACTTAGTTATGATCACAGGAAGAGAAAACTTAGTTACGATCAGAGGAAGAGAAAACTTGATTATGAGCAGAGGAGAATAAAACTTAGTTACGATCAGAGGAAGAGAAAACTTGATTATGAGCAGAGGAGAACAAAACTTAGTTACGATCGGGGAAGAGAAAACTTAGTTATGATCACAGGAAGAGAAAACTTAGTTACGATCGGAGGAAGAGAAAACTTAGTTATGATCACAGGAAGAGAAAACTTAGTTACGATCGGAGGAAGAGAAAACTTAGTTACGATCAGAGGAAGAGAAAACTTAGGTACTATCAGAGGAAGAGAAAACTTGATTATGAGCAGAGTAGAACAAAACTTAGTTATGATCAGAAGGAGAGGAAACTTAATTATGAGTAGAGAAAAGAGAACTTAGTTATGATCAGGGGAAGAGAAAATTTAGTTACTATCAGAGGAAAAGAAAACTTAGTTATGATCAGAGGAGAACAAAACTTAGTTATGAGCAGAGGAAGAGAAAACTGAGTTATGAGCAGACAAAAATAAAACTTAATTGTGACTGAGAGACTTTCATAGCGGACTGCATCGGGTTCGAGTACTGTAAATAAATCGACAGATGCCACCATAGTGAATCACGATACGTACAGTATAATACAATCTTCAGGTCAATATAGGATGCAGCAGGATGTAGTAACGTGATTTGCGAACAGATGGCACCTATCTGAGTAGGCTGCAGAACTCTCGGGGACGGAGGGACGTTCTTGGTTAATTACAGGGACTCCATCGGAACTGATTGTTGTTCACCAAACAGAGAAGCACGATATTAACAGAAATGCGGTTCTGAGGACTTCAACAATCGTCTCCATCATAAGGAAGTCGACACTATAATCTCCAGGCTGTGTCGGACCGTCCTCAGTAGGAAATAAAGAGAAAAAATAAATATTTAGAAGAGAAAGCTGGAGGAAAAGGAGATGGGAAGAGAAATAGAGGAAGAGGGAGCAGGAGGAACGGAGAATGTGATAAAAGAGGAGTTATGGAGAGAAATAGGTGAGAAAAGAGGACGGAATTTGGAAAAAGAAAGAGAGGGTAGGGTTAGGAGCAGAGGAAGGGATAGGAATAGAAAGGAAAGAAGAGGAAGATTAATTGTAGAGGGAAGAGAAAAGAGACAAATATAAAGAAAAAAGTGAGCTAAAGAAGAACGTCAGTTAAAGACGAAGGTGAGAAGAATATCAGATTAAAGGATGTATAATCGTGGGTTGAAGCGAAATCAAGGGTTTATAGATAGAAGACTTTTATAACGAAATAAGGGCACTTAGGAAAGGATATTGCTGGGCTCCAAGCACTGTAGCCGCCGGATGCATGCGAAGTAGAAGTAAGGAGGATTCCTCCAGGAAGATTAAGGACCCTTTCACGTGCGTCCGCCCATTACTCACATACAAATAATAAAAAACAGCAATATTGAGAGCAATAAATATCAGCCGAGTACTCCACTATACGTTGATGGCTTTTCATGATCTGGAAAATATTTTTCTTAAATTTATGTGCCATATATAGGTTTATGGACAGAAGAATCCTTTTTCTTAATGGAAGAAAGTTCATTCTTTTTGTTTTGCTTTGTGTATGACACAATGAATTATGTCGGTCATGTGGTGTATTGCTTTATGACTAAAGGTAAGAGGGGAAAAGGAAGCCTTTTAATTAAATATCTACTGACGTCACTTTCTTCTTGCCATCCACACTTGTCTCTGTACTTAGAGTCCTGTGTGTGACATTAAATTTACGACATTTTTTTGTTTTTGATAAATTAATTGCTAATTCTGATAGACAAAGGCAATTACTGATATCATTGGAAAATAAAAGTTGACAAAAGTAAAGCGGGGCAAGAAATATGAGGTTTGAGTCCTGCAAGCTGATTTACAAGGATAACACATTAAGTAAAAATTATTACGCCTGAAAAAAAAGGCGTTTTGAAAGATCTTGACGGAACTGAATCCTCAAAATATTATTTTTAGTAAGTTGTTTCTCTCTATGCCTGTTTCATTTTCCATTTCTAAGTTATAATGTACATACATAGTGTACATTATATTATAAACGCCTTTTTCTCAGAAGTAATATTTTTACTTAATGTGTTTTCGAAAGTCATTTTGAGAGTTGATGTGGCGGTCACATTCACTGTAACGCAACGATGAGATGGCTCTGAAATTTGGCTCCACATTCTTCATTCTAAATACTACGTCTATTACAACTCATCGCTACGAGTGATAATTTTAACTTACGTAAGTTTTGTATTTTTCAGTAACATAGACTGGTCCAATTTTATTCTTGATTTATATAAATGATTTGTTATTAACAGATTTACGCAAATATAATGGGGTTATATATTCATATGCGGATGATACCGTAATTCTTTTTGGTGAACAATCTTGGGAAGGCACTTATATTAATGCGAATAATGGATTACAGGTAATTAAAGAGTGGTTTGATTCAAACGCTATTTCCTTAAACACATCCAAAACAACTGTTGTTCCATTTTCACTAAGGTCCAGTGGTCTTCAATCTCTTCAATCTTCCTTTAGGCTCAAAATTCATCATTCAGATTGTTCTTCTCAAAATTCTGATTGTCCCATATTAACCGAATCCTCAGAAGTTAAGTATTTAGACATTACGATCGACCAACACTTACGATGGAACAAATATATTACATATTTATGCAATAGATTACGTAAAACAATTTATATCTTTGTTATACTTCGGTCATATTTACCAGTTAATATTTTACGCCACATTTATTTAGCTTTATTTCAATCCATTCTCCCGTATGGAATTTTAGGGTGGGGAAATGCTTGTAATTCTAATCTCACTCCACTAATATTTATTCAGAAAAGAATTATTAAAATATGCCTTAATAAACCAATTGATTACTCATCCGAGCTTTTGTTTACTGATTTTAATGTTTTGAAAATTAAACAGATTTATTATATTGCCTTATTAATCTTCATACATAAAAACCGTAATAAATTCAAATTGTATCATCATAAATATGGAACTAAAAGATCCGATTTTATACGACTAGAGGAACCAAAGTGTTTTACAAGCACAGCTCTGAGCCATGGTACCTACTTTGGTCCAATGTTATACAATAAAATAATTCATGAATATCCAGATTTGGAAAATTTTAGTATCAGGAATTTCAAGAATAGCGTTAGGAATTTAATTTTTAAAGAATATATATTGATTTAATATGTATATGTATTTGTATGACTTAAATTGTTAAAATTGAAATTGTACTTTTAAATTTAATTTAATCCTGTAATTTTTTTTTCTTGACCCTGTTTGTGTCAAAAAATTATCTTTGTGTTTATCTTTGTATTTAGATATCTCCCTGAGCACGAGTTTTTTACTCCTTTAGGGAAGAACCAAGATTGTATTTCTGTCAATGTTATTTTATTAACAATAAACAAAAAACAATATATTATACAGCTGTTACTCAGTAAATTATAGAAATAAAGATCTAATTTAAAATATCCTCTACGTCTACTTATAGTCTATAACCTCAAAAAGGTTTGAGTTTCATATCATCAATAGGCTATATCATTATATGTATATTAGTGACAAATACTCGTATCATGGCATTAACTATAATAATATTTCACTCTTAATAGTAATAACGTCATCAAACCACCTTCGTAGTTTTCAATGTCCAATACATAGCTATACTCAGAAAATTACACACCACAGAATCAGATCTGTAAATTAATTTTAGTAAGTCTTGAAAGTTTTTAATAACCAATTATAGAGATTTTATAAAAAAAATACATAAATGAAGAGCGACATATTGTTGTCATTATGATGTCACAGAATTCGCTCTGATTTTCTCACTGTCTGCTGCGTAAACAGCCATAGGATGTGATCCAGCAGGCAGTGGATTTGCTCTAAATATGTCAGCAATCCTGCAGGTCATGGCCTTCTTGTAATATTGCTTATTATTGTAGTGTGTGTTTTGTTTTATTCTGAAAAGCCATTCGTTCTCAAAACTGACGACAGATGGATTTTGAAAAATAGGAAAATTATGTAAGAAAATTGACATTTCACTGAAAACTACTATTTTTCTAAATATCTTTGGGTTCCAAGCTTCAAAATGAGGAATCATTCATTAAAATCCGTTCAGCCGTTTCCCGTAATTTCCATTACCAGTTCAAATTATATACAGGATTATTAAACAAGACAGAGCAGATTTCAAATATTTAATTTGAACAAACTACAAACAGTAGAAACACTTGCCGCACACCATTGGATAGAGGAAGGTTTAAAGTTTTATAGTCCACGAGGTTGCAAGCACTCAACGTGTGCATCATGTGTTGCGCAACAAACAACAAAATGGTGGTCCATTTCTTGCCACACAAGAATCAACTGGTCCCTAATTATGGAATTCACGGTTCCAACAACTCGATGTCGTAGATCTTGAAGAGTAGCAGGGAGGTGTGGCACAAACACCCTGTTTATATGTACCTCACAGATAAAAATCACAGGATGTAAAGTCGGGGGACCTGGGGGGCCACACACGATGAACACAATCTTCTCCACCTCTTCCAATCCAACGTCCCGGAATGGTGTCGTTCGGATTATAATACACTAAAAAAAGTTCATACACTTTCTTTACAGAAACGGCGCAAAAAACATTCACCTTCGGTGAGTTCTTGCAAGGATTTCCAGTCCCTCAAATTCGGACTGGCGAGTAACTGCGGCGGACAGGCTGTTGCTGTTTCCGCTTTGCTTATGGCCTCGGATCGAGCATCGCGTGTAACCAAACGTTAAAAAAAAGAAGAAATTGAACATTACTCTATCCATTGGTGTGCGGTAAATGCTTCTAATGGTTTATACTTCGTTTAAAATAAATATTTGAAATCTGTTCTTTCTTTTTGAATAGCCCTGTATATACAGTAGCGTGCAAATTAATCCGAACAACGTAATTACTTATGCAAAAACACTCAAACGGGATAAAAAAAAAAGGATCTAAGACATACCTCAGTAATCTATGTGGCCTCCCTTGTTCCTAATAACAGCGCTGAGACGATTTGGCATAGATTCCATTAATTTCCCACAAATATTCTTCATTTCTTCATCGCGAAACCATACACCAATGAGGGCAGAAATCATCTTCTCCTTTGTAGAACAATCCATTTTTTGCATTCTTCTTTTGCAAATTGACCACAAGTTCTCAATGGGGTTGATGTCGGGTGAGTTGCCTGGCCAGGGGAGTACCTGAATATTCTTCTTGTTGAAGAATTCTGTAGTTTTTCGAGACGTATGGCATGGTGCCAGGTCTTGTTGGAACACACCTCTGCCATACGGAAATGATTTTTGTAGCTGGGGTACGATTCTGGTTTCCAATAAGTGAATATATTTGTCAGAATTCATTATTCCCTTGATAGGTATTAATGCTCCAGGCCCTTCATGTGTAAAACAACCCCAAAACAATTCTTTAGGGGGTTATTTGGGTGCTTGTTGGAGATAAGCTGCTGTTACTTTTTCAGATCCTTTCCGTACGTAAGAAACACGGTGGCCGTGGACCTCGAAATGAGACTCATCGGAAAAAAAGTACATTCTTCTAGTCATTCACTGTCCAGTGTTGATGTAATTTTGCCCACATTAAGCGTTTTTTGCACATAACAGGGGTTAGCAGTTGCTTCTTAATAGGCTTACGAGCCCTTCGTCCAGCTTCCAAAAGCCTACGCCGCACTGTTGTGACGTGAATATTCGCCCCAGTGGTAGCCATTAACTCGCGGGTTAAGTCGACAGCAGTTAGTCTAGGATTTAATTTACTTTTCCTGACAATTAAACGATCATCTGCAGGTGAAGTCTTCCTTTTCCGGCCACAGTTTCCTTTTTTCTGGGGTGTGATGGATCCAGTCTCCCTGTATCGTTTTATGATCGAATTAACAGTAGCCAAACCGATGTGACATTCTGCAGCAATTTGCCTCTGTGTCATAGAAGAATGCTCTGCGAATGTTATAATTTTAGACCGTTTTCGTGGAGTTGTATCCATTTGTGAAGACGACAGAATGTACACAGGATTGCAGTATTAAGTCTTCAACACAACTGAAATGCTTATAAGTACAAAACGACAGGCAAAATGTCACATATTATAAAAAAAATAATAACGACAGACCTTCAACAATGGAATTACACGTACTACAGATGTCAATTAAAGCGGTATGAGCAGCTGTGAGGCCAACAATGACAGAAAATGTAAAAATATGTCGTGTTCGGATTAATTTGCACGCTACTTTAGATTTTTAATATAAATTCCAACTTATCTGAAATCAAACCTCAATTTGACCTTGAAATTGCTTGATGGTAGAATAATCCAAGAGTAAATTTAGTATTGGTTACTTTGTGGGTGCTTGTCCTAACTGGGACGTTAAACTTGTACTTGTGTTATTACACGGATGACCATATTTTGGATCCATTCATTTAATATATGGGGGAAGTATATTTGTTAGTGGTCAGAGTTGCCTCATATTAATGCATAGTAGAAATTAAGTGCGTCACGGTAGGCCTACGTGAAGGCATTCAATTAGAATAAGTTCTACAATCAATAGCATAACGTACAATAGACCGCGATTTCCGTCCTGTTGTCTATTTACTGGTTGTCCTTGACAGCTTCAATCATCACCTTGTGCCTCTGATAGCTGTTATTTCGACAGAGATCCTGGGCTCGCTTGTCGTTACTGAAACCTATGATTCATATACATCCTATGTAATTTATGGAACGAATCCTTCCCGTTATGTGGCCTCAGAAGAAGGAGGTGGGTCGCCTCCTCTTGCGTGTATTAAAATGTCAATGTAAGAAAGTAGAAATGAAGCACTTTGTATTACAATTACCAAACAAAAGCATGTCATTATGCGGCTGCTTCCCATGCCAGGGACCTGGGTTAAACTCCAAGAGGGATTTATTAGGTGAACAAAGGCACTTCTGGGAAAATTTTTATCGTGAAATGTAGGCCTATATCACCCTTAAGGGGAGAGGATGGTGTTTTTTTGGTGAAAAATGAGTAAATTAAAAAATATATATATTTAAAATACTCTGTGATATGTGTGGAATGCATAGCATAACTTTTGTGGGTATTTGTGCCCTTATCGCATGTTGAGTCGCTATTTTTAAACTTCCTGCGTTATGGATTTTAAAATCACTCGCCCACTTTTATTGTTGTTTCCGTTAAATTAAATTAAAAAGAAATTGTTTTCTTTAAAATACCCTTTGATATGTGTGGAATGCATTGCATAACATTTTGTGGGTATTTGTGTCCTTATCGGATGTTGAGACGTCATTTTTAAACTTCCTGCGCTATGGATTTTTAAATCACACGCCCGCTTTTATCGGTCTCCAGTAACTTCATTTTTTTTTTTGCTACATTGCCAGACAAAAATGGATATAATTTCTGGACTATTAAAGATACATGCATGAAATTTAGAACACACATTCTTTAGACCATTAGGAAACTTTTCTCTGTAATAGAATTTTGTTAATTGATTTCATTTTAAAAATACGTCCGTTTGTTTGCAAGAAAGGAAATCAGAAAATTGTTATTAAATTTTAATTGTTTATTTTACAAACGTAGGGACTAATATCAAAATTCTGTTACAGACAGTTTGTAGAACATGCGTTTGCAAATACATTGCAAAAAACCGTTTGAATCTATTTTTAAAAACGGTTTAGATATATCGGTTTTAGTACAATCCTGCATTGGGTATATTTTTTTCAAATTTGGGTCCCCAAATAATTTTTTTTCAAAATATTTATATTTGGTTCAGTTGCCACAACTATGAGCTCTCTACGTACAAAAAATTAATATTTTAAACCAAATAGGAAAAAAGTTTTAAAATATACCATCCTCTCCCCTTAACTTAAGATACTGTGGTGGCCTGACCTTAGTTGGTAGAGCGACTGACTACAGACTGGAAGGTTCTGGGTTCAATATCTGATGATAGCTGGATTTTTCTCGTTGCCAAAATTTCCAAAACGGTCCCGAGATACGCTTACAAGGAAACCGTCCCAGGTAGTGGTGCTTGAATTTAATGAAAATGCATATTTAATCTAATTTTCTTTCGTTAAAAAAACCTGGTGATAGTTGTCGTTTCGCTTTTTCCTCGTTTACGAAATCTAATGACTTGACAATCGGTGATACTTATGCCGCTTCTTGCGCGCACTCGGTTTCCCATAACCAGGGCCGGGTATTTATGGAGATCGCGAAAATCACGACATAATGGATATAATGTTCTATTACAAGCTTCCTTTGCCATTGCTATCCTCCTTCTCACTTCCTGGCAGCAGCTCATGTTACTGCTTATACAGGGACATCATTTTATTTTTACTAACATTTTTAATATTAACTTGGCTATACCTCTGGATCAACGCCGTTTGCTACCCCCTTCCACGACTGGAGTTCGATGATACTGACGTAATATACAAACAAATCACTTTACTAGGTATAGGAGGGAAGAAAAGTAGTTCATCTATTTACGTAAACTAGGAAATATCGAGCTTTTGAGTTTGATCATTTTCATTAGGTTTTTGTTTAATCAAAATACAGTACAGTATTAACAATGAGTGTTCTTACTCACGAACTGAGCTGTCCATGTGGACGTATTCATTATGCAGTGTACAGTGTACAGCACATTAGCGTACAACATAGAGAATGAAGTTAAATTGAAAAATAATCATAATATGGATATGTAAACACATTTTTTTTTAAATGGTGGCCGTTCATTTCGATACAGGCTTTAGTTCTAATGTGGATATTATCGCACTATAGACTATTGTACCTAATCCCAATTACCAGTTTCGTCCTTCGTACTAGTAACCCATGTTGAAATAATTCTGTACCTACTCTATAAAAGAGTACCTTACGTACTGTAAATTCAATCTTCACTTCTGCCCGATCCGAAAAGATAAAATTACTCAGACATACTATCTACTGTCCGTCCAAGTGGTTATGTTGTAGAGTCGTAGATAGGGAGGAAATCACGAGACAGTTAATTACTTAACGAGGCCCTTTTATTTAAGTTATTTTAAACAGTTGTATAATAATACGTAGACGTCCAATTCCTAACAGAAATTAATGTTCTCAGAAAAGAACTAAGGCAGCCCAGCCACTAGCTGGCGAATAAAAACTGGTGGGGGAAACCGAGATACGATGTAGGCAAATGGACGACAGTACCTGTGCGAAAATGATTCAATATTGAAAACTCTTTCGTCACTGGAAAACGCGAACATATTTTTGGAACGTACTGTTTACTATGACTGTAAGACTACTATGACTGCATATGCGGTCTTGGATCTGTATGGAGGACGGTTGAACTTCATTAGAAGAAGGGGTGGGAGTGAAGTGCATTAAAAGACTCAGGTACAATAAAAATTGAAGTAAAAATAAAATGATGTACCTGTAGTACACCCTAAGTATTTGAATCTGTCCACTTGCTCTACTCCTCATTTAGAATTCGCAAGTTTATATTTCCTTTAGTGTAATTTCCTCTTCTATAGATCATACTAATCTACTAATTACAACATAATGTGCGAGCGATTCTGAAGGAAAAACATATGCCTAGTCCTTCACAAATTATTGAAGCGTTTAGAAAACGCTTCCCAACACTCATATAAATTGAGGGAAAGAAGACAGAGGACGGACACTAGAAGGTTTTCTTTTCTCAATCGTACTATGATGGACTGGAATGCTTTACCTGCAGACTTACTAAAGGCTGTACCAATAACCAAACATGTATTTAAAAATAGGCTTAAGGACTTTACTATTAGACGGTATTATTTAAAGGGTGTAATTGACGTTTTATTATTTAAAGTGTTGTATCAGTGAAGAAGAGTGTTATGTCAGTGAAGTGTGAAATGTGTTGTGTCAGTGAAGTGTGAAATGTGTTGTGTCAGTGAAGTGTGAAATGTGTTGTCAGTGAAGTGTGAAATGTGTTGTGTCAGTGAAGTGCAAAGTAGCCTATTTGAACAGTGAAATGTTTTTGAAGTGTTAGTGAAATCAGGAAAGAATCGGTGAAATGTGTCGTAGTTCCAGTGAGTGAGTTGACAGCGAAATAACTGTATTGCTGAAAGATGGGCCTACTTGTGCTGGTATGAACTTATCATATCATACTCATGGGTTTTAGTTCGAACTTAGAGTTAAGATAAAATTAGATTTACTTTAAATGTTATTTTAAGTGATAGTGCTTCATTTAATTTAGGATATTCCCTATTATTATTATTATTATTATTATTATTACTATTATTATTATTATCATCATCGTCCTTGCAGATATTAGGCCTAGTGGCCTGTTACGGTCTCCGTCCATCTTTTCAGAGGGCGTCACAAAGATCGTCTTCCAAATGGTATATAGCGGAGAATTTGTCTTGGGAGTCTAGAATGGTCCATTCTGTTGACATGGTTAAGCCATTTTTGTCTATAGTGGTTGAGATATTCATAAATAGGTGTAATTTTCAATAATTCTTTTGTAATTAGTTCATTCCTTTTGTGGTCAAGCAAGCTGTAGCCGGCAGTCCTCCTTAGAAATCTCATTTCCGCAGTTGTTAGGCGTTGAACATCTGAGTTTCGGACAGTCCAGGCCTCACTACCATACATGAGGACAGGTCTTGCTAGAACTTTATATGCTTTTAACCTGGTATGTTTTGGGGTTTTCGTGGTTTTGAAAACCTGGTTGATGGTTCTTAAGGCTCCATTAAAATGTTGAATATTTTCAGATAAATCAGTAAGAGTAAATATGTCAAATTATAACCTAAATATTTAAATGAGTTTACCTGTTATAACGTATGGGTTCCAATGCAAATTTTACTCCTAACTGGCTGTTTACCTTGGGACGCCATAATTTTTGTTTTGTTTTTATTTAAATTTCATGTTGTAGTATGCCGATAAGCTTTTAATATTTGACTGTAATTATTTATTTACTGTGCCACCTTTGCTTATCTTAAAAGTTAATAATTCACATTAACATTTTCGATACATATGTATCATCTTCAGATGTAGAGTATTAAATGAACATTTACTGTATGTTGAAAACCTTGCCTTATGGTATGGAACTTATTATGATGGTTTTCGGATCATGTTAGTGTGAGTTGCTCTAACTTAACTTAGGTTGGTCTATGATACACATGTTATATTAACTTAAGATCACTTGCAGTGCATGTAGTACAATTAAAAGATTTAAAATTTTATATAACTTTTAAATAATTTTAAATCTTTTAATTGTACTACATGCACTGCAAGTGATCTTAACTTAATCTAACATGTGTATCATAGACCAACCTAAGTTAAGTTAGAGCAACTCACACTAACATGATCCGAAAACTATCATAATAAGTTCCATACCATAAGGCAAGGTTTTCAACATAAATGTTCATTTAATACCCTACATCTGAAGATGATATAAATGTATCGAAAACGTTAATGTGAATTATTACCTTTTAAGATAAGCAAAGGTGGCACAGTAAATAAATAATTATAGTCAAATTGTTTTTATTTGTTATTGTTATTATTTATTATTATTATTAGTATTAATAATTATTATTAATTATTATTAGTATTAGTAATTTATTTTTAATTGTATTTTATATTGTGTTTATTATTAATTGTCATTATTGAGTGTAATTAGTTACCACTGCCACCGGGTACATACCCATTTAAATGTGACTAAATACATACATACAACATTAAGGTGAGATGTATAAAATAAGTAAATAAGCAAGGCATCGTTATTGTTAATAGTATATTATTATTATTATTATTATTATTATTATTATTATTATTATTATTGTACATGGCATTGTGATTTTACACTTTTCGGTGCTATTTGGTAGGGGAGAGTCGGGTAGTATCGGACATCGGGTAATATCGGACAGTGCGTTTCTTTCATCTACCACCATATGGTAATACCTGAATGACATGGTTACGTTTCTCTATGCGACATCACAGAAACGTAACCATGTCAATCAGGTACTATCATCGTGTTGTAGATGAAAGAAACCCACTGTCCGATATTACATGATGTCCGATACTACCCGACTCTTCCCTAATAGTTGGCAACACTGAAGAGACGGCCAAATTAGCCTTTTAAGAACTGCTCTTGCGTGATCCTTACTATAAATGCGGACAACTTAAATCCCAGCAGTGGTACGCGGATCACAGTGTAGGCAACACTGCATTACAGAGCTTGTGGGCCTAATTGTTCTTAAACTGTAGGTAATCCAATTTATTGTATGTTAGCTGCTGTGATGTTAATTTGCTATATTGAAACGGGTTAAAAACAAAACGAGTTGGCTATTGTCTAGGATACGGGGCTCGATCAGGAGCACCTGTTTGCAGAATAGAATTGCTATTGCTTCCGGTGGGAGCAGGTATTGTTCCAGCCGGGCGTGCGAGAGTGGGGTTATTTATTACATCAAAATCATTTGTAGTAACAGGATTCTAATGCTATGTACACACTGGTCGCCGCTGGGTCTCATACTGCGCACAAGTAGAAGAAAATTGATAGAAAAAATGTTAACTGTAAGATGTTTCAAGTTTTCATGGAAAGAATTTATTTTAGGATGCAGTAGTTAAAAAAAATTGTATGAACAAATAGAATGATTAAGTCGGCGCTCACTTAACGGAACGGATTCGTCCGGCGCGTTCGGATTTTTATTATAGTATCGCTCAATTGTCTGCATTTCTGAATTGATCACGTAATAGTGTTGTTATTTGCCGATAGAGCGAACATATAACTTTCTTGTACTGTTGTGGACTTTACCTGTAAATTAAAGGAGTACTTCTGAACAGGATGTATTTTTAACCCTCGCAATACCAAGCGGGGAATTTTGACTACCTGGCTATAATATTACTTACTGGTTTTTAAGGAACCCGGAGGTTTATTTCCGCCCTCACATAAGCCCGCCATAGGTCCCTATCTTGAGCAAGATTAATCCAGTCTCTATCATCATATCCCACCTCCCACAAATCCATTTTAATATTATCTTCTTATTTACGTCTCCCCAAAGGTCTTTTTCCCTCCGGCCTCCCAACTAACATTCTATATGCATTTCTGGATTCGCCCATACGTGCTACGTGCCCTGCCCATCTCAAACGTCTGGATTTAATGTTCCTAATTATGTCAGGTGAAGAATACAATGCTTCCAGTTCTGCGTTGCGTAACTTTCTCCATTCTCCTGTAACTTCATCCCCCTTAGCCCCAAATATTTTCCTAAGCACTTTATTCTCAAACACCGTTAACCTTTGTTCCTCTCTTAAAGTGAGAGTCCAAGTTTCACAACCATAACAACCGGTAATATAACTATTTTATAAATTCTAACTTTTAGATTTTTTGACAGCAGACTGGATGATAAAAACTTCTCAATCGAATAATAACACGCATTTCCCATATTTATTCTACGTTTAATTTCCTCCCGAGTATCATTTATATTTGTTACTGTTGCTCCCTTTGCTGTGGTCGTGCCAGAGAATCAGTCCCATTCCGAGGCTTATTTGAAGGATTCGTAACAAGCTTTTTTTTTACGGTGATGGGTTGCTGGAGCAACAGTAACAAATATAAATGATACTCGGGAGGAATTAAACACAGAATAAATATGGGATATGCCTGTTATTATTCGGTTGAGAAGTTTTATCATCCGGTCTGCTGTCAAAAAATCTGAAAGTTTGAATTTATAAAACAGTTATATTACCGGTTGTTCTTTATGGTTGTGAAACGTGGACTCTCACTTTGAGAGAGGAACATAGGTTAAGGGTGTTTGAGAATAAGGTGCTTAGGAAAATATTTGGGGCTAAGAGGGATGAAGTTACAGGAGAATGGAGAAAGTTACACAACACAGAACTGCACGCATTGTATTCTTCACCTGACATAATTAGGAACTTTAAATCCAGACGTTTGAGATGGGCAGGGCATGTAGCACGTATGGGCGAATCCAGAAATGCGTATAGAGTGTTAGTTGGGAGGCCTGAGGGGAAAAAGACCTTTAGGGAAGCCGAGACTTAGGTGGGAAGATAATATTAAAATGGATTTGAGGGCGGTGGGATATGATGATAGAGAATGGATTAATCTTGCTCAGGACAGGGACCAATGGCGGGCTTATGTGAGGGCGGCAATGAATCACCGTGTTCCTTAAAAGCCATTTTTAAGTAAGTAAGTGCTGTTGCTCCCAGGTATTTGAATTGTTCCACCTCTTCAAAAGATAAATTTCCAATTTTTATATTTCCATTTCGTACAATATTCTCGTCACGAGACATAATCATATACTTTGTCTTTTCGGGATTTACTTCTAAACCTATCTCTTTATTTGCTTCAAGTAAAATTCCCGTGTTTTTCCTAATCGTTTGTGGATTTTCTCCTAATACATTCACGTCATCCGCATGGACAAGCAGCTGATGTAACCCGTTCAATTCCAAACCCTGTCTCTTATCCTGGACTTCCCTAATGGCATATTCTAGAGCAAAGTTAAAAAGTAAAGGTGATAGTGCATCTCCTTGCTTTAGCCCGCAGTGAATTGGAAACACAGCTGACAAAAATTGACTTATACGAACTCTGCTGTACGTTTCACTGAGACACATTGTAATTAATCGAACTAGTTTGCAGTCTGTTATTATTATTATTATTATTATTATTATTATTATTATTATTTGCAAGGAATATTTTCAAGTATAAATTTCCGGGCAGTAATTGCCAAATTATTCACATAGTTGTAAGAATTTTAGTTCGAAAAGGGTGTGTAGGACTCGTCTTAGCATTCGGTGGTCCTGGCTAGGATTTCGGTTTGAAAAATAAGAGTTAGGCGGGGCTTGGAGGGGACTGTACGTACCTCGGGGTCTAATTCTAGAGCGAACGCCAGCCAGCGCTGCCACGCGACGAGGTCACGGTATGGGAACAAAGCACTCTTCCATAATACATATGCTGCTGCCTTGTTAAGGCACGCTTTCCTCTTATTCCTTTCATTTCATTTTGTTCCATCTTTTCAGTTTCCTTTTCTCCTTTCCCATTTCTTATCTTCTCATTTGCTCCCTTCTGCACACCTCGTTCTCCGTCTTCGTCTTCATTTTCAATTTCTTTTCTAATTTTATCGCATACATTGTTTGGTGTCGATAAATTCTCACCCTCTTTCCTCCGTAACTTTCACCTCTGTCAATTTCTCTCATCTGCCAATTTGTGTCATCTGTAGCGTCCTCTTGTCCGTATAATTTCCTTGTTTGTAACTTTATCTGGTCTGTCACTTTTCGCCGTAAACTTCTTTTCCCGACTGGGGGTTTCTCCTGTTTCTAATGTTTATTCAATTTAAATTTTATAACCCTTCTTTTTCTTTAATTCCATTTCTGTCGTTCTCTCTTGCTCTTTTTACACTTTCTGTTTTTATATTTCTAAAATTTTCCTTTGTATTTACACACGTTCACCTATTTCCTTACTATTTTCATACGTTCTCTTAAAATTCCCATACATTTCCTCACTATTTCCATACGTTCCTTTAAAATTCTCATACATTTCCCTTCCAATTTCCATATATTTCCTTATTATTTCCATACGTTCTCTTACTATTTCCATACGTTTCTTTAAAATTTTCATACATTTCCTTTCCAATTTCCATATATTTCCTTTCCAATTTCCATATATTTCCTTACTATTTCCATACGTTCCCATACTATTTTCATACGTTCTCTTAAAATTCCTATACATTTCCTTACTATTTCCATACGTTCCCTTACAATTTCCATACATTTCCTTACTATTTTCATTAGTTCTCTTACTATTTTCATACGTTCCCTTAAAATTCCCATACACTTAGAAGGGATGTCGGAATGGATCCTGTGCTTCTTGGTCACCTTAAGGCGGAGGGGATGTAAGTGTGAGTGGGTGAGGGTCTCATGCGGCCGGTGAGCTGGTACACCTCATTCTCATTTATCCCATATCGTGATGCACAATAGGCCACTGTCGAGCCGACGTGCTGAAGGGTCGTCCCTAACCCGCCCCTAGCGAGTCAGTATACTACTACTACTACTACTACTACTACTACTACTACTACTACTACTACTACTACTACTACTACTACTACTACTACTACTATTTTCTTTGCTTCCCATTACGATCTTACAAGTTCTACTTTATTGTGTAATATGTGTTTCTTGAAAATTTTCACGTTGTAGTAATATTTATATTTTACTCGTATTTTCTTATATTAAGTGGGTACTTATTAATTTATTTTGTTTTTTGCTCTTTTACTTCACTTCATAACTTACTATTTCATTTACAAATCTCATAATTTCCTTCACATTGGCATTGAATCGTTACAGTGTAATAATCCTTTTTTTTTCGATGATTCTCACTACGACAGAGTTAGAGGGATGTGCTGGACAGCAGGTTCTAGACTGCAGTATGTGGCATTGTAAACAACGAACAGTTCTCAAGCAGCTCTTTGTTCCGACAAGTCCTCTGGTACTTGTTAGTTTATTTATAGATGTCGGGATATACTGTAGCAATATAGCAATTTCCTGACGTCTGATAAAAGATCGAGACAAATATTTATTTTTTTTTTTGCCAATCTCTGTCTCCTACCTTCATATCCACATAAATGATTTAACATCGGGCAGCTTGAAACACCGTGTTTGCTCTTTCGCTTCATACATTCAGCACAAGTGACCGAGTCGACAATATCTGTCTAATAAGTAGGTACGGAACTCGATACTTTGAAAAAATATACATAAAACGTCAACCTTTGGATTTCAGAGGAGGGATGTTGCTTCCTCAATACAGACAATGTGATTGAATTTGAAAATATAAGGCGATTTCTTTTTCTCTCTTCCGATTCATAATCACGCGGAACAAATTTTGAAGATCAATACGTAGTGTCGGCGGTGTAAGAATGTTTGCTTGTGTTAAATACTGGTGGAAAAAATGTAAAACTAGAAGAATGAGTAACTCAGTGAATATGTAGACAAATAGAAAATGAAATGAAAACATGAAGAATTAACATTTGAATGAATAAATCGACAAATGAATAACGAAATTAATAAATTTATGAGCTACAGATAGGTAGGTAAAGTTATCACCATTAAACATGAAGCCATTGGGGTGTTTGAATGGCTTGGAGGTAGAACTTCGTGTATTCTTGACCTCGGCACTAGAATAAGGTGGTGTGATCGACACCACGCACCTACCGCCTTTTAGCTCTGGTAAAGATCCGGTAGGATAGATTCAGCAAATTTCGTGATAATAGGCTAAGGTTTTGGTACAAAAATAAGGTGTGCATAAAAAAATAGTGTCACCTTTATTTCTTAACTGTGCTCTAGAATATGCCATTAGGAAAGTTCACGATAACAGAGAGTTTGGAATTACATCAGCTTCTTGTCTATGCGGATGGTAGAGGAGGAGAAGATCCACAAAGTATTAGAAAATTTTACTTGAAGCAAGTAAAGAGATAGGTTTGGAAGTAAATTCCGAAAAGACTAAGTACAGTGGAAGCTCTTAAGTTCGACAGAAATCAAGTTCGACATCCTATACCTCGACTGCTTACCTAGGAGAATTAGACACGCCCCTGTAAGTGCACTAAGAAATGGATTTGCCATTTGAATGAAAATTGGTTCTGTGTCTTGTAGTGATATTTTTGTTAAAGGAAAACAGAATATTGTATTGATTAGGACATCCATATTGATCACTGATTTTAAATTAATGAACTCTTATTTTTTCTATTTGAGAATTGTGCCGTTTGTGAAACGGAACTGTCGAAACCCACTGTGGTACTAGAAGCCCATACACAAGTCTCGGGGCGGGCAGGAAATGCAAGTACAGTACTGTATTCGTTGATGGATAACCAATAAGAATTTGTATTCATTTCACCTGCCACAACCACTACCCTTATTGGACTGAACTTTCAATTCTGTTCTGTCGAACTTAGGAGAGTCCATTGTATATGATTATGTCTCGTGACCAGAATATTGTACGAAATGGAAATATGAGAATAGGAAATTTATCCTTCGAAGAGGTGGAAAAATTCAAATATCTTGGAGCAATAGTAACAGATATAAATGACACTCGGGAGGAAATTAAACACAGAATATATATGGGAAATACCTGTTATTATTCGGTTGAGAAGCTTTTGTCATCCAGTCTGCTCTCAAAAAATCTGAAAGTTAGAATTTATAAAACAGTTATAATACCAGTTGTTCTGTGTGGTTGTAAAACTTGGACTCTCATTTTGAGAGATTAAGGGTGTTTGAGAATATGGTTCTTAGGAAAATGTTTGGAGCTAAGAGGGATGAAGTTACAGGAGAATGGAGAAAGTTACACAACGCAGAACTGCACGCATTGTATTCTTCACCTGACATAATTAGGAACATTAAATCCAGACGTTTGAGATGGGCAGGACATGTAGCACGTATGGGCGAATTCAGAAATGCATATAGAGTGTTAGATGGAAGGCCGAAGGAAAAAAGACCTTTGAGGAAGCCGAGACGTAGATGGGAGTGGGAAAAGAAGTTCGCAACTGTTTTTGAATACTGTAATTTCCTTTCCATAGGATGCTAAAAATTGTCTACTCCCCTCTACCTTGGACACCCTGTTAGGTTGGATAATTTTTCATTGAACTATACGTGTCCAGGTTGGAAAGGTTTCACTGTATATAAAACGATAGTGGATTATCAACAGTAATCTCACTAGAGGTTGTGATTTATCTAGAGAAAATCAAAACTCGAGTGGGATTTAATTGACTATTTTACACGATTGAAGAAAGTATATAAAGATTAGAAGTAACAAAGTACTCCAATACAATAAAATATTAATTGGCTTACGAAAATACAACTGTCTTCAAATGTATTATTGTACCATCTCAACATTACGCTAGATGGCAGTAGTGTTTTATGATTATGTTTTCTTGTTATCAGTTGTGCCAACTATGGAATCATCATTGAACTCTGTGGACGGTTACTAGTCAAGAAGGCTTTGTTGATTCAGTTTCATTTTTATCAAAACAGTTGCATTCCACTTCAATCATCCGGATCCCAGTAATCAACGTCACTTGACAGATGATTTTCAATAAATCTTAGTATTAAACAATCTCTGATACGTAACTATCCATAATATCATACAGCAGAAGCTATAACAAACATAACCTAAATAATATAAACAGGTGTTAGAAAAGTTTTAATTAGGGATGATGACATAAACAAGAAACGTTTTAATTAACGATGATGAAATAAAAAATAAACATGAATAATTTTAAAAGAAACAGTTATTGAAAGTACATTTTCAAATTTGAATGTTTTGTGGTTGGTGGTTCAGTTGATGTTATATTGGACGCGTGCGTAAAAGAAGTGAACTCGTTGATGTACATGGTGTATCCCTCAACATATTCAGGATTTCCGAATGGTGCTCTTCATATATGACCAGTGATCTTTATTAATTCTTGTTCTTGAATGCCAATGCGAGTCATATTTGAGGGGCTTAGAACAAAAAGCAGGTAAGTGACAGAAACCTAGTTTTGAGGAAATTGCAGTTAAAGTTCTACGTGCAATGGAATATTATACAATAGCTTGGTGAAATGATGCCCATATAGCAGCACTGCACAGTGTGATCACTTCCCTGATTTTTTCCCAAAGATACATCCTTTTAGGCTATCACAACACGCACTTACCTCATTTTTTTTAATAATGTCACTTATCTGCTTTTTGTTCTAAGCCCCTCACTTGAAAGTGCTGTACATCGACTGAAGTGGTTTGTAATTATCTGTTATTCACGTCCAGAGCAGTGCAGTTTGAAATGTTGGCAAACAAAGAAATGCTAGGATAGTGATAAAAATAAACAAATGCTAGGGACGCGATAAAATTAAACAAATGCTAGGGACGCGGTAAAATTGTGCGATAAGCAGCCATGATTGGTTGAAAGACGTCCTTTCGTATCGTTTTGTTGGTCAAAATTAGTGTGACGTAGTAAAAGTGTAATAGTGTAAATTAATGTAAGAATATTCTTACCAAACAAATAAATACGTACATGATTTGTAAAGATATACCGTATTTGCTCGCGTAATTTGCGCACTTTTTAATTAACTTTGGCCACTGAAAAATTGGGGTGCGTAAAATATGCGGATTTTTCAAATAAGGGGTCCTGTTCAGAGTTCTGAGCTGCACGATTGCCGAACTGTTCCACGAAACTTATCACTTTCAATTTATATGACGCGGTGTATTTGTTATTTTTCTTTCTCATCTTGAAATACTGTATAAATACAAGTGCACATTAGAAGTGTTGAAAGTCAACTGAAATACAAGTATTTACGGTAGGGCTAATTTTCTATACCGGTAACTTGTCTCTACCGAGGACAAGCATTGTTAAAGTAGCGGGACTTCTTTCTGAAGCAGGTACTTCAGTTGCTGGTGAATGACCTACGATAGACTGTAGGGAAGGAAAATCCCTACTACACTAAAAAAAATATGTACATAATCCCTATTACACTGAAAAAATATGTATGTAAAATGTGTGCGCAAAATACACGGAGCAAAAATAAAGTTCAAAATAATCCCTTAAAAATTAGGGTGTACAAAATACGCGGGGGCGCAAATTACGCGAGAAAATACGGTACGTAAGAAAATAAACGAAATCGTAAATAAACAAACAGGTTAGGGGGCAAGGAATAACGTTACAATTTTATAATAATTTATTCGCTAATTCTGAATATCTGCAGACCATAGGTAAGTAATTAGTTAAGTGGACACATATTCGCAATGACGCCATTTTCAACTAGTTGTTGAAAAGAAACGTCAAGTTGCACACGGCCTTCCTGTTGGCTCTAGCAGTAATATCCGAAACTCGTGGCTAGACCGGAGATTGAACTAACGATCCTTTAAGCCAGAGCCACTGTCTGTGGACCCTAACTCACATCTGTAACCATAGTTCATATTACTTTCTTTCCGGGGCGCCACTTCCGCTGGCCGAGCTGCTGGTCGGATGAGTTTCCTTGACAAAGGTGGGCCGCTGAGTCGACACGATATTGCTACACTTCCGACATTTTCAACACAAAAGCTCACAGAACCTCCCCCCCCCCTTCATCTCTTACGTGCTCCCGCTTCCTCCGTCCCAAGGCGTATTAGTGTCTTGCTACAGACAGGGGCCTCTACAGCGCTGGTGAGGTGACTCTCCGTGTTGCTGGCCATTTGTACACAGCGTTTCCTCTCCAGCTTTTGGTTTTCCTGACATTTTGCCACCCAACCTCCCCTCTCCCTCCTCGTCTTCTTTTACTTTATGGATAATGTCCCATATTCCAAAAGCTATTCAAACTTTCCTTTTTGAATGATCGCTCAAACAAAACTACCAGTTCACTACATTTTTCTCCATCCCCTTTATTTTCCCTTCAGGCCAAGTTTTGTCCAGTGATAGATTTGCGTTACGTATTGGTATCAACCCCTTGCAGCGGAGGAAAACCTTAACGTGATCAACCTTAATTTAGGTAGCGGGTTCCGGAGACTCGAAACTTGTTCCCAACTTTGGAGAAAATGCCAAGCAAAGACCGATTTTATGGTTTCCTTCCAGAGCTCCTGTAAGCGTAAAGGGAGAAATACCATTTGGGAAGATTAAGAGGAAGTCTATAGAATTTTGTGCCATATAGGCAGCGTTGCCAGTTTTAAAATAACGACTCTAAACGTAACATATTTTATATTGATTTAACATCTGGAATCTCGGTCGCTAGCAAGGAACACGATGTTTCAGTGAAAAATACATCAATTAAGAAGAGTTTTTTAACTCACTACACGAAAAAAATGTACTGAATTAAATTATATAATATCATTTGTGTAACATTAATCGCGAACATCATCTGTGAACTTGGAAGTACAAAGTACTCCGCGCGCCTGCTCATGAAAAAAAGTGGGAGCAATTTCTGGAGCGCTGGCAGTTGTGGTAGACTAACGGATACATGTAAACTAATATGCATATCTATGGTTGGAATCTCGCCAATTTCACATGTTCATTTTGCTGTATTTCTTATTTTTGAATAGTTATTGGGGACCAAGGCGTACGGAGATAAGGTTAGTTGTTCACAGAATATATTGGCGTGACGTCATGTTTGGCGCGTGACACAGGTACTATCTTCTCTGTACTCCAATTGACGTTCTATTCATGATTCAAAACTAAATCTAGGAGGCTGTTGAAAATGCATTCTAGTGATAAAAATTAATACTGCGATGACTTTGGCTACAATTTAAATTATTTACTCATTTGCTTATTCGATTTATTTTTACTGATACTGGCAGTGTTAAGGGCATAAGACATTCTCTTTCACTGAACTAGTACAAAAATACATATCAAATTTAAATAACAATAATACAGAAAACAATGTAATAATAATAATAATAATAATTGTAATACTACTACTACTACTACCACTACTACTACTACTATTACTACCACTACTACTACTACTACTACTACTACTACTACTACCACTACCACCACCACTACTACTACTACTACTACTACTACTACTACTACTACCACTACTACTACTACTACCACTAATACTACTACTACTACCACTAATATTACTACTACTACCACCACTACTACCACTACTACTACCACTACTACCACTACTACCACTACTACTACCACTAATACTACTACTACTACTACTACCACTACTACTACCACTACCACTACTACTACCACTACTACTACTACTACCACTACTACTACCACCACTACTACTACTACCACTACTACTACTACCACTACTACCACTACCACCACCACCACTACTACTACTACTACCACTACTACTACTACCACTACTACCACTACTACCACTACTACTACTGCTACCACTACTACTACTACTACTACCACTACTACTACTACTACTACTACTACTACTACTACCACTACTACCACTACTACTACTACCACTACTACTACTACTACTACTACCACTACTACTACTACTACTACTACTAATAATAATAATAATAATAATATTAAAATGTATATCTGTTTAGTTACATGAAATTCTAAGAGTTAAAAAAGTACAATGTAGTGTTAAATAAGACAATTTTGATCGAAAGGATGATTAACATAATGAAGGAAAATGACATTCATCCGAAAACCAGATGTTGGAAAGAAAATCTTCATTTTTATATATATTTTAAGAGTCCCGACACAAAACAGACGCCTTTTATTTAAATCACGTGCTTGTAGACGGCGACTAACCTATATGCGGTACGAAAATACACCCAATACATGAATCATGCGTTGAACTGACGTTCTCTTCAGATTTAATTCCTTGGCGATCCGTCGCTGGCTTTTCTTAGCAGAATTCACAATTTTTTAAAACACTATACCCATATGTGCATAATCTGTAGCTGTTTTTCTCCTTCCACTTCTTCCTTTGCGTTGACACAAAATTGAGCCAGTTCGCCTGAATTTACTCGCCAAGAGTAATATTGTCCGCTTTGATGGTGGATCTTTATGAAACTCCTGTTCATATAGATCACATACCGCTGTCACACAACTCCGCCACCTCGACCAACTGCGTAAGAACAAAAATAATGCTGTAGGAGGAATTCTTTTCCTTGAATACTGAGTACGGTACCATTTTGATTATGCTTCTTTCACAGCCTTCTTTAGCAACAACCGAAGTAACAATTACCAATGCCGCCAATAATTTTTTCTCACTGAGCTGAGAGTGTAACATAATCGAACTTCTGTATACTTTATTCTGGGTCATACTATACAATTGTACTAACCTTAAGTCTGTAAAAGACCATGCAGTCAAACGACTATAAATAAATAATTCTATTATAAAAACAATCTGTTTGTACTTGTTACATAAGTTGTGACTTAGGTAGACAGAGAAGAAAAGGTTTTAAACTACGAGAAGAACAGAGAATTTAAATTATTTCTAATCTAATTCCTTAGAATTTTCCAATTTGTATTGACAACTAGAATTTTGTAAGTTTAACGGCATTTCTCCTATACACATTTTTAAGGAGTGTATCGACTTGAAGTTTCAAAGACTTCCTTTTCAAGTAGACATAATTCTAACGTCGTAACCATGAACGTCTAGACTTTTTCTAGTTATCGGTACTCTTTCTTTTTAAAAGTGTATGAAGTCTTAAGGCCCATTCACAATGAAAATTAAACATAACGTAAACATTAACATAAGCACATAAACATATGCCACAAACTTAAGTAGCCAAGGCCCATTCACAATGAAAATTAAACATAACGTAAACATAACACGTGTGTGGAAACAAACATACCGAATCAACAAAACTACAGAATCTATTACATAAAAATGGAGAATTGCTCAATGACTGACGATGTAGCTATTCAATTTATATTTCTAATAACTACAATGGCATCAGTATATGGCTTTCAATACTTGAAATCAAAGAAACGGAGATGTAAAATAATCAACTTTTCGTCATATGATTCCATGTTGCGCGTCTAGCTATCATCACGGCCAATAGATCAAAATATTGCTTGTAGGCAAAGCCCATGAGATGTTAAACAAAAAGTGAAAACACGCTTTCCGTTTGTGTACTGTTTCCAAATCGCATAAACATAAGCATGAAAGTTTGGAGTTTGCAAACTTTCATGTTAACGTCTTATGATTAAGATTAAGTTTATGCTTATGTAATTCATTGTGAATGCTTTCATTAAATAACATGGACACAAGGTTTTATGCTTACGTTATGTTTATGTTTAATTTTCATTGTGAATGGACCTTTAGTCTTCTATATCTTGTACGGTTTCGAAACCTACACACTTAAAGCAACTCATGATAGAAGAATAACATCACAAATGATCTTTCTCCGGAAAATAGCTGACTGTGAACTCATGGATAGGAAAAAGAAATAAAGTAAAATGCAAACTTGATGTATATAGTATATAAAATAAAATACACGAATACCAACAAAAACTGATTGATCATTTGAACAGAATGGACAGCAGGAATTGAGGAAAGATAGTATTATCACAGTCTACTATATACAGTCACGAAGCTTGAGTTTTGAGTGTGCTAGAAACAATAGACTGTGACGGTACTACTTTGCATTGCCTGTAATGAGGCGATATTAGCGATCCTAGTGGTGAGCAACTATCTAATGTTTGCATATTTACTACGTATTGAGCTTCGCGACTGTATATACTAGACTGTGATATTATCATATGTACGATTTAATAACTTCGCGAAGTTCAAAATACAGCGTCATTTGTTTTCTCTTTGACGTGAATACATTTTAAACTCATACAGATGTATGGGGCACTAGGACAATCGATACGAACAGCTGTTACAGAGGCAGCCATTTTGTCTCTATATACAATGCTTAAACAGGAGGTTTCGTGTGTATAACTACTGCAAAGCAGTTCCCTTGTATAGTTACACGCTGTTTATACATCCATCTCTTATGCATGGTTTATTTTTTCTATCGCAACTCTGCAGAAATCTCGTACAAAAATAGCACACGGTTTATTTGTAAGACTGTAAATTTATAATTTTATGTTACACATTTTTGTACAATTATTTACTTGTTCTACATCTCAAAGCTTTAATATTGGTGTAAGATCAATTAAAAGTAATAACTGAAATAAAATAATTCAAACAATGAAGAGGAATACATTTAGAACTCAATCGATTCGTTATCTTCTGGTTGTACTCTCTAAAATATTTTAATAGAATCGTATTATAAAATTGAAAGTCCCAAAAAGAGGAAGCAGATTTTTTTTTTTCAGAATTACAGTTGTAAAATGGTAAAATAGATCAGACAATTCAAGTGTATTACTTTGCATAAACGTTTCAATTGGAGACTTGCATTTCTACATCACACTTCGAAGCATTTACATATTACTATGTGCTATAAAAGTTATATGGCGAAACTTTTGAATGCCAAGAAAGGCACAGAAAAATTCTCAATCGATTCGTTATCTTCTGGTTGTACTCTCTAAAAGATTTTAATAGAATCGTATTATAAAATTGAAAGTCCCAAAAAGAGGAAGCAGATTTGTTTTCTTTCAGAATTACAGTTGTAAAATGGTAAAATAGATCAGACAATTCAAGTGTATTACTTTGCATAAACGTTTCAATTGGAGACTTGCATTTCTACATCACACTTCGAAGCATTTACATATTACTATGTGCTATAAAAGTTATATGGCGAAACTTTTGAATGCCAAGAAAGGCACAGAAAAATTCTCAATCGATTCGTTATCTTCTGGTTGTACTCTCTAAAAGATTTTAATAGAATCGTATTATAAAATTGAAAGTCCCAAAAAGAGGAAGCAGATTTGTTTTCTTTCAGAATTACAGTTGTAAAATGGTAAAATAGATCAGACAATTCAAGTGTATTACTTTGCATAAACGTTTCAATTGGAGACTTACATTTCGACATCACACTTCGAAGCACTTACATATTATTATGTGCTATAAAAGTTATATGGCGAAACTTTTGAATGCTAAGAAAGGCACAGAAAAATTCTCTTACGGCTTTTAGAACAATTGTATCCTTACAAGAAGAATGAGTGAGGGGATATATGGAACACTAAAAGACGCAATGTATGTTCCAGACCATTCAATTTGTCAGCTCATAAATTACGGACGTTTAAGAATTAAGAGTTACATAATTCTCATGAATATGTCGCATTCAATGAGGATATCTGTTTAATTTGAGTTTTCCATTTATTCGTCTTGCACTGCTGGTATGAATCGTAAACTCTATCGCTGATTTTGATGTAAATACGTCGATTTACGAGCTTGGAGAGACATAAAACAGGAATTGAATGGCTTCATGTATAAAAGAACTTAACATTTGTTAAGATTTCGATGCGATTTCAGATAAAGTACTGGCTATCAACTCTATGAAATGAGTAGTATAACTGTATATTGTTGCTAATACCCAATTTTGTTATTTGTAATCATTCGTGATTCTTTTTATCTCATTCCTTTTTGGAACGGTCTAAAATGTCATCACTTGAGACCATTTATTTTCATCTTTTATCGATAAAACAGGCAATCCAGGTGCAAGTAAACACTTGTAGGCCTAACCATTTTCTAGTTTATTCGTCCTTCAAATATCAGAAGTTAAAGAGTGGTTCTTATAGTCCCGTCGCTCTAATTTCCGGCAGCCAATCGCGTTGCAGGTCGGCTACATTTAAACGTGTGCGTCTTGTGATTCGCTGTTGAAGACGTTATTCATCTCTTAAGGCTCGATAAATACTTAATATAATCGCCCGCCATTTTTGCTCTTTCGTTGGCGTTCGCAGAAAGCACACGAAGACGTTATTTGCCGCTCAATTATTTGCTGAATTACAGTGCGTTTGATTTATTATCATAGGAGCTACGACATGATAATGTTTAACGGTGTGGCAAATAGATTCCTCGTATGGCAGCTCGGCAACAAAAGAACAAAAACGGCGAACGATACTACCTACCTAGACTTTATAGAGCCTTCACTTCCTAAGACGTAAGCAAAGAGGAGGAGTCACGCCGGGAATAACAACGTTGCGACTATAGGATATTTTACTGGATTTATTTAATTCATAGTCTTAGAAATATATTAGAAATTTTCTCCTACCATCCCACTTTGATTGTGTATGAAATTGGTAGTCATGTCCTTGAATTGAGGGTGTTAGCGGAAAAGGAGCCCTTGCCACAAAAACTAATTTTTATAGGAGAAGCATTTTTTAAGTCGGTGCTTATCCTATGTAAAGTATGCGCATATGTGCAATGAGATCAATGATTACACTGAACAACAAATTTTTACTTTTTGTCTTGCTCCGAAATAAAAATAGGTGAATATTAATAATATGTGTGCTCTAAATCTGAATTTAAAACTCAAATTGCCCCATCATGTACTATTTTCCGGGGAAAATGAATTGAATTTTTTTTATGACAAAACTTATTTGTTTTTAATTTTTTCACTGCTACTGATAAAATTACAACACACTAGGGATTGAAAATTCCTCATAATACTTGAAAAATGTGTACTGGATACAAAAATGATGTAACATAGTTTAAAACACAATAACAATAAAAATATTTCATACATATAATAAGAAAAATCTCGGAATTTTAATTTACATTTAAAATAATTTTCTGGATGATTTCTGTTTATAACTAGACCCGGGACTATATTTTACAAGGAGCCAACAATAGTCTGCAAGCATGCTGGATGATGATCTTCCTTTATATCGCCTTTCCATTTCAGATATTTCTTGATGAAATCTTTCCCCATGCTCGTCGCTTACAGCTCCAAAGTTAGGAGGAAAGAAATCCAAATGAGATTGTAAAAAGTGTATTTTGAGAGACATATTACACTCCATTTTGTCGTATGCGCTTAACATGATTTCTAGTTCTATGTAGTTCTCTGCCCTAGAATTTCCAAGGAAATTTGAGCAAACGTCTTTGAAAACACGCCATGCCATTCTTTCTGTAAGGAAAGTTTTTTCCTCAAACAAAGAGTCAGCCATAACTTTGTGAAATTGTGGACCAATGAAAATGCCCTCTTTTAATTATCCTTCACTCAAACTGGTTATATATGATCAGAAATATTACGAAATGCAAATATGTATAATTTATCCTCGATTTGCATGTAAATTTGTATAAAAATGTTGTATTTTGAATGTAAATCGTCATGTAATGTATTTAATTATAATCTTAATAACCCTAATATACCTTATGGTAAAAAAGGATTCAATAAATTTGGACATTAAAAAAGATAGTCATATACTCTACAGTGAAGTGAATCTACTGCGCTTTATACGATCTAGTAGCTTTATAATGAAACATTTTTTAAATGGTGGCAACCCTGATGACAACACATAAGTTACAATTTTAACATATACCGTATATGCTCGCGTAATTTGCGCCCCCGCGTATTTTTCGCACCCTACTTTTTAAAGGATTATTTTGAACTTTATTTTTGTTCCGTGTATTTTGCGCACACATTTTACGTACATATTTTTTTCAGTGTAGTAGGGTTTATGTACATATTTTTTTTCAGCGTAGTAGGAATTTTCCATCCATACAGTCCATCGTACTGTAGGTCATTCACCAGTAACTGAAGTACCTGCTTCAGAAAGAAACCCCAAAGTCCCGCTACTTTAACAATGCTTGTCCTTGGTAGAGACAAGTTACCGGTATATAAAATTAGCCGTACCGTAAATACTTACCTATACATATACTAATTGAGATAAACCCAGAACAGGACCTCTTTTTTGAAAAATCCGCATATTTTACGTACCCCAATTTTTCAGTGGCCAAAGTTAATTAAAAAGTATGCAAATTACGCGAGCAAATACGGTATCATTCGTTGCTTTCAGCAAACACGAAACATCGCTATTTACCTGTAATCGGATTTAAATGTTTTATTTTTCTTTCGCAATTTATTTCTTATATAAGATAAAGTTATAAGTCAAAAGGTACGGACAGGAAGTCCCTAAACTTCTGTGCACCTGAGAAATTATTTATTATTCATATAATTATACATGTAATCGAAAACTCTTCCGATAGAAAGTTCAAAACTTAATGATAATCTATACAAAGTAGTTTAGAAAACTGATGTAACTTTTGTTGTTTAAAAATTATTAAAGCAGAGACTTTATTCTTCTGAGTAAAGTTAACTACAGAATTATGCCTGCAGTTGAAAACTACTTCCGGTAAAAAAAAAATAAGCTTTAAAGATAATTTGTATAATTAATTTATAACTTTATCGTTACGTACACAAAAAACAGACTATAATTTTATATAAAAATTTCATTTTTGTTTTGTTTACCGATAAGCAACTATGATATGAAGTATAGTAAGTTTTTTAATTGGTCACCTATGCTTATCTTTTGTACAGTTATTATTCTTGTTACATGAATTAGTCCATCGCATTAACGTTTTCGATACCTTATTTTGTATCATCATCAGATGCATATACGTAGTAATAATTAATTAAAAACCTAGCCAATTGGTGTATATGTCGTGGAACTTCCATGGTATGTTTGTGCGCATATTGTACTTATTCACATTGACACTAAAACATTCTATATCTAAATCTATATCTAAAATACAATTTAAAACACTTGTTGTATTTTAGATATAGATTTAGATTTAGAATGTTTTAGTGTCAATGTGAATAAGTACAACATGCGCACAAACATACCATGGAAGTTCCACGACATATACACCAATTGGCTAGGTTTTTAATTAATTATTACTACGTATATGCATCTGATGATGATACAAAATAAGGTATCGAAAACGTTAATGCGATGGACTAATTCATGTAACAAGAATAATAACTGTACAAAAGATAAGCATAGGTGGCCAATTAAAAAACTTACTATACTTCATTTATATAAAAAATTTTCTCTGGGAATTGTAAATGCAACAGTCAGAATTTTCTTCTCCTCAGAAATAATTTAAAAACAGACAAATAGATACAACATTCCAGGTCGCATGATTATGTGACTTTCATAATCAGTTGTAAATATTACTTTTGTAATCAACTGTAAATGTTCATAAACCATTTCCACATTTAAACAATTTGCTTTCATACTGCTATCGGTTGTTTGAAAAGTAAATAATATACAGGGTGATTCATAAACACTTGACGGTTTAACAAGCAATTTCAAAACGATATGTTTACTTAGATATTGGCGCAAAAATATGTAATATGTTATGGAATTTAATTTAATTTATAAATTAAATCTACCATTTGAAAACTATGTCGACTATGATTTTGTAAACGCTGTACCATTCTAATCGAAATTACAACTAAGAAAACTGTCGGTTGTTTATGACACGCACTTTAGTTGTACCTACTAATGCTTCATGTACAGGGACATCATTTTATTTTTACTTCAATTTTTATCGTACCTGAACTTTTTAATGTACTTCACTCCCACCTCCTCTACTAGTAAACTTCCAATCGTTCTCTACACAGAACCAAGGCTGCGTATGCGGTCATAGTAAGCAGTACTGAGTTAGTGAGTATAGTACGTTCCAGAAATAAGTTCGGTTTTCCAGTGACGAAAGAGCTTTCAATATTGAACATATTTTCGCGCAGGTACTGTCGTCCGTTTGCCTACGTCGCATCCCAGTTTTCCCCCATTCGCTTCTGCTCGCCCCTCTGTAGAGGCTAGTGGCTGGGCTGTCTTAGCTCTTTTCTGAAAACATTAATTTCTGTTAGGAATTGGACGTCTACGTAATATTATACAACTGTTTAAAATAACTTAAATAAGAGAGCCTAATTAAGTACTGTAATTAACTGTCACGTGATTTCCCCCTTCCTACGGCCCTGCGACATAACCACTTGACGGAATGTAGATAGCATGTCTGAGTTATTTTATCTTTTCGAATTGAGCAGAAGTAAAGATTGAATTTACAGTACGTAAGGTACTCTTTTTATAGAATAGGTACAGAATTATTTCAACATGAATTACTAGTACTAAGGCCGAAACTGCAATTTGAATTAGATACAATAGCCTATAATGCGATAATATGCATAAAAGAACTGAAAACTATAAAGAAATCAACGGCCACACATTAAAAAAAATGTGTTTAAATATCCATATTACGATTATTTTTCAATTTAACTTCATTCTCTATATTGTACTCTAATGTGCTGTAGATGGTATAATATGCACTGTATAATGAATACGTCGGAATGGATAGCTCAGTTCGTGAGTAAAAACACTTATTGTTAATACAATACTGTATTTGTATTAAACAAAAACCTATAATGAAAATTATCAAACTGAAAATCGCGATATTTCCTATTTACGTAAATGGATGAACTATTTTTCTCCCCTCCTATACCTAGTAAAGTGATTTGTATTTTACGCCAGTATCATCGAACTCCAGTCTTGGAAGGGGGAGCAAGCGGTGTTTCCGGTTTAGACCTTTAATCCAAAGATATAGCCAGGTTAATATTAAAAATGTTAGTAAAAATAAAATGATGTCTCTGTATAAAGGGATGATAACATTTCATGTAAAATGTGAAATTGAAATAATGAAGGAAAAGGGCCGGAGGGATGTGTTTTTGTTTTGTTGAATTTCAAGACAATGCTAACTCATTTAAAGTTTGTGTGACTGTAATCTGTATATATTTTCGTTTGGTTTTACTTTGTTTATAGTTCGATTTTTTCCATTATTTTATTTGTATTTCTGATGATGTGGAAGATATGGCCTGATGGCCTTAACTACACCAGATTAAATAAATAAACAAAAATTATATGTATAATTAAATAAAAAACAGTTGAAAGTAAGGTACATGATGAAATGTTTTCTTTTCGGTGCCTGATCTACAGCTGTTTTAAATCGAGTTAACCCTGGCAGGCATTTGGCTAAGAAGTTCATTAATTCATATAAGTGACGCTATGTAAAGATCCATCTTTATAAACGAGGAAAGCCTAGTAAAGATTATTCTCCTTGTTTGCCTACTAAGATTTAAAATCATCCGTCCTCAAGTGAGTTTGACCACTGGGATCCGGAATTAACAAACATAAAAGATAAAGGGAAATGAAACGGGCAAAATACTAATGCTTTTTGTACAATAAAACAAGAATTTACGGTTAACATATAGATGATAGTGTAAAATTTGAAGAGAGGCCTTCAGATTTTCCATTACAATCTTCTGAACTTCATAAAAGGGAATTTTAAAGGATTTAAGAATATTACATGTAAATTTTGGTAAACAACCCCTCGCTCCAAATAGTAAGCCTGCAACATCCCAGTTGTGAAGCGAAATGCCATATTTTTCACTGAGGTATGGAAGACAAGGTACATATTTAGCTCGCTTGTCATCATTAATCTGCAGTGCTTGATTTATGTCTCGTTCAAAGCAAATCGTAGGGTCTAAGACCATCGCTTTCTGGGTTCTTCTATTGATGGCAATTATATCGACTCTTCTATGAGAATCATCTTCAGACACACAATGAATCTCCTCATGTACTTCCCATCCTCTGTTTCTTAGCAGGTTGGCAATTGCTGTACGGGCACGATGGTGTCTGTTGTTACGCAGTAGCTCTCCCTTCTTACAGGACCCCAGTACGTGGCCAAGTGTTTCAGTCTCGCTGCAGCCGGGATGGCGACAACGGGTAGTACTGAAGGTTCTGCCAGGGACAGATCTCACTGCGGTGACGTTGCAAGACATTTTGATGGCATTAATGTATTCCGACACTTTTTAGAGAAGATCCAGGAGTTGGCTTTGGGGCATTCTTCAAATGTACAAACACCTTTGCCTTTATGTGGGAGCTGACACCATGACTGGAATGATTGTTTTCTGAGAACGTCTCTGAGATGTTTTCCTTTAGTTTGAGGAGTGACCCTGTGTGGAGCAATCTTCAGGCGCGTGAGAGATGTTTGCTTCTCCTCTTCTAGATTTCTCATGTGATGTAGATGTGCATCATTCACGTGTTCCGTGATTTCTGAAAGATCTAACAACCAGTTTAATTAAAAATAAAAGCAAAAAGGAAAACCCGGGCAACGCTAGGTGCTTCCAGCTAGTAATAAAATAAAATTGAAAACATACATACACAGATACATCACACAACGTTATTAAACATATATTGTCTTGTTTGTTTGAAGTTTCTGAGAAAGAAATAAAAGAATGGTGCATGTTTTTAAATTCAAAGAATTGTAATAGTGTACCACATGTTTCAAGAAATAACTACACTCATAGTTTATGTTTATTGTGTTCAAATTGCGAGTTTCAGTTGTTTATAGACTGTGGTTTGGGAAATTATATAGTATACATTATTGATATTGCGTCTTATGTCTACAATCTTTTACGCAAGGGAAATATGTGGTATATATTATTTATTTTGTATTTCTAGTGTCCAATATAATAAAAATGGTAATTTTACTACTTACTGTACGTAAAACATGATGGAGTTTACGTCACTCACTTAATCTTAGATTTCAAAGTATATCAAATAAATCGAACTGGGTATCCGATTTGTAAAGACTGTTTATTTAGACGTAGAGGCAAAGCCAACTTTTAGTTCATACATAAGAGGACATAAATAAGAATTTATGTCGTATATACGAAGGTAGGGCGATAAAGTGACATTTTTAGTTCCGACTCTATATGAATCATATTAAAACTTTGTTTACTTTTGTCTCGCTACAGAAATAAGTTAGCATATATCAAAGTCCACACAGGGACCCGGCAGATACTTTTCCATCATTCTTAATGTTAAAAAGGGCCGAGGAAGAATATTACGCATGTTAATATCCTGTGCCACACAAAAACTTTATTTCGGGGGGTGGCTTTCAGATCTCGGAAGAAATATTTCTTTATGTTCCAACAGAAACAACTGCGATCTAATGAGACAGCAATTTATAGAAACAGTTGGAGTTGTGTGCACAAGGAAGGCCCTAGGCGGGTCGCTTTTTCATCATATTCCGAGTTGGCGGTTTTGTAAATAAGTAATGCAGGAATGGAGTCACGCCGCCACTAGCGCACCCTACCTACTGGAAACGGCAACAAAGCAGGAAGAAAGATTGGAGCAGTGGAGGGACAGAGCGTGAGAGGAGGAAGATGGCAATGGAAGAGAACAGAAACGAAAATTGTAATTTCTTATTTTACACCCTTCCTCAAAACCAGAGGCTATTGCAGGGTGTTGATGTCATTTCTTTAAAGGCAATGAAGAAATGGTGGAAAAAGAATTTAAAAACTACCGAAGCGCACTTAGATAACCTTGTCTTACGTGGTATATATAGGGATTTTATTTTTTGTTGAAATAAAATGGCTCATTTTTGTGTTAAACCGGCCACCATTTCGGTGGATATTTCGTGAAATAAGTTGTCACTTTAAAACACACATGTAAGGTCAATTAAACAGTGTTCATGGGTTAGATAATAAACATACTATATATATATATATATATATATATATATATATATATATATATATATATACAGTAGCGTGCAAATTAATCCGAACAACGTAATTACTTATGCAAAAACACTCAAACGGGATAAAAAAGGATCTAAGAGATACCTCAGTAATCTATGTGGCCTCTCTTGTTCCTAATAACAGCTCTGAGACGATTTGGCATGGATTCCACTAATTTCCCACATATATTATTCATTTCTTCATCTCGAAACCATACACCAATGAGGGCAGAAATTATCTTCTCCTTTGTAGAACAATCCATTTTTTGCATTCTTCTTTTGCAAATTGACCACAAGTTCTCAATGGGGTTGATGTCGGGTGAGTTGCCTGGCCAGGGGAGTACCTGAATATTCTTCTTGTTGAAGAATTCTGTAGTTTCTCGAGACGTATGGCATGGTGCCAGGTCTTGTTGGAACGCACCTCTGCCATCCGGAAATGATTTTTGCAGCTGGGGTACGATTCTGGTTTCCAATAAGTGAATGTATTTGTCAGAATTCATCATTCCCTTGATAGGTATTAATGCTCCAGGCCCTTCATGTGTAAAACAACCCCAAAACATTACTTTAGGGGGGTATTTGGGTGCTTGTTGGAGATGAGCTGCTATTACTTTTTCGGATCCTTTCCGTACGTAAGAAACACGGTGGCCGTGGATCTCGAAATGAGACTCATCGGAAAAAAGTACATTCTTCCAGTCATTCACTGTCCAGTGTTGATGTAATTTTGCCCACATTAAGCGTTTTTTGCACATAACAGGGGTTAGCAGTTGCTTCTTAATAGGCTTACGAGCCCTTCGTCCAGCTTCCAAAAGCCTACGCCGCACTGTTGTGACGTGAATATTCGCCCCAGTGGTAGCCATTAACTCGCGGGTTAAGTCGACAGCAGTTAGTCTAGGATTTAATTTACTTTTCCTGACAATTAAACGATCATCTGCAGGTGAAGTCTTCCTTTTCCGGCCACAGTTTCCTTTTTTCTGGGGTGTGATGGATCCAGTCTCCCTGTATCGTTTTATGATCGAATTAACAGTAGCCAAACCGATGTGACATTCTACAGCAATTTGCCTCTGTGTCATAGAAAAATGCTCTGCTGATGTTATAATTTTAGACCGTTTTCGTGGAGTTGTATCCATTTGTGAAGACGACAGAATGTACACAGGATTGCAGTATTGTCTTCAACACAACTGAAATGCTTATAAGTACAAAACGACAGGCAAAATGTCACATATTATAAAAAAATAATGACAGACCTTCAACAATGGAATTACACGTACTACAGATGTCAATTAAAGCGGTATGAGCAGCTGTGAGGCCAACAATGACAGAAAATGTAAAAATATGTCGTGTTCGGGTTAATTTTCACGCTAATATATATATATATATATATATATATATATATATATATATATATATATGCAAGGTTCGTGGATAGTTATGTTTAAAAAATAAATTACAAAAAAATATACGATGTCTTAATAATAATATTTAATACTTACAAGGCTAGACAAAGTTAAGGGCTTAATGACCAATGTGTATTCTATTCAAAAATAGAACTCTTTGTATTTTTTAATATATGATATATGTTTTTTACTATTAGATAGTACTCGCTTCTTATGACGTTAATTACTTTAAAATACCAGTTTTACCTGTTTTAACCTTTTATATATATTGTATGTTTATTATAAGTTGTCACTTATATGTATTATGTTACGTTTATTATAAACGTTTTTATTAATCTTCTTTTCTTATTATTATTGCTTTTGCTCTAGGGTATGCCAGTAGGAAAGTTCAGGATAACAGACAGGTTTTGGAATTGAACGGGCTACATCAGCCTCTTGTCTATGCGGATGACGTGAATATGTTAGGAGAAAATCCACAAACGATTAGGGAACACACGGGAATTTCACTTGAAGCAAGTAAACTGATAGGTTTGGAAGTAAATCCCGATAAAACGAAGTATATGATTATGTCTCGTGACGAGAATATTGTACGAAATGGAAATATACATATATATTTGTTTATTTTAGTTGGTTATTTTACGACGCTTTATCAACATCTTAGGTTATTTAGCGTCTAAATGAGATGAAGGTGATAATGCCGGTGAAATGGGTCCGGGATCCAACGCCGAAAGTTACCCAGCATTTGCTCATATTGGGTTGAGGGAAAACCCCGGAAAAAACCTCAACCAGGTAACTTGTCCCGACCGGGAATCGAACCCGGGCTACCTGGTTTCACGGCTATACGCGCTAACCGTTACTCCACAGGTGTGGACTTGGAAATATAAAAATGGGAAATTTATCTTTTGAAGAGGTGGAAAAATTCAAATATCTGGGAGCGACAGTAAGAAATATAAATGATACTCTAGAAGTAATTAAACATAGAATAAATATGGGAAATGCCTGTTATTATTCGGTTGAGAAGCTCTTATCATCCAGTCTGCTGTCAAAAAATCTGAAAGTTAGAATTTATAAAACAGTTATATTACCGGTTGTTCTGTATGGTTGTGAAACTTGGACTCTCACTTTGAGAGAGGAGCAGAGTTTAAGCGTGTTTGAGAATAAGGTGCTTAGGAAAAGATTTGGGGCTAAGAGGGATGAAGTTACAGGAGAATGGAGAAAGTTACACAACGCAGAACTGCACGCATTGTATTGTTCACCTGACATAATTAGGAAAATTAAATCCAGACCTTTGAGATGTAGCACGTATGGGCGAATCCAGAAATGCAAATAGAGTGTTAGTTGGGAAACCAAAGGAAAAAGACCTTTGGGGAGGCCGAGACGTAGATGGCAGGATGATATTAACATGGATTTGAGGGAGTTGGGATATGATAGAGACTAGATTAATCTTGCTCAGGATAGGGACCGATGGCGGGCTAATGTGAGGGCGGCAATGAATCTCCGGGTTCCTTAAAAGCCAGTAAGTAAGTATAGCTTAAGGAAAGACAAAACAATTAAATAATTAATCTAATTTGTCTCTTAAATCTGTGTGTGTCCAGTGTACTTAGTTGTGGGTAAGTTATAATTAATGCATTATGTATTCTGGGTCCAAAATTTCTGCTGTGTTTTAAATCCAACAGTTGTGTGGCATTTGGGGGTGTTTAGATAGAAACTATAGGTTTGTCTAGTATGGTATTCATGAGGATGAAATTTAAATTTAATGTGATTTTTATGGAAGTAAATCAGCAATGTATGCTTATAAATTTGTTCTAGATTTGAAACACCAAATTCCTGAAAAATTTAATTTCGTTGGGTAATCAAAAGGTTTATATAGACAAATTTTGATAATTCTTTTTTGGAGCAAATTTAAAGGATGGAGAAAATTAAAGTTAGGTTGTAGAGTTTATTTTAAATTTTCCAAGATTCAACGTGAAATGAGCAGTGTTCACTCTTCTCCAAATTGAATATTGTAGAGAAGGTAAAAATAATAGGGCAGGGCATAGTTGCGCCCCACGGTCGGATAAGATGCAGCAGTTAAAAAGGGTCCCTGTTTTGTGGGCATAGTTGCGCCCCGTTCCCATCAGGTACAGAAAGGAGCATGGCATAGTTGCGCCCCGATGAAATAGGTAGAGAAAGAGACACTACGGAAACTCGAGCCTCGTAATCAACCAACCTTATTGATTTCTTATTCGATTTAATATTCATTATCGATACCGTTAAAATGAACACCATGAAGTTGGCAGTACTTTATTAGCTGACATAATTATTCAAATGAATGAGCCGTTGGTATATGGGGCCTTAGCAGTGTTGACATTTTATTAGTGATTTTCACACCGTCTGTGGCGCATAGTGAGGTTAATTTAAAATGAATGTTAAGTTTAGTGAAAAGGGTGAAGAGCTAATAATTCACAATGGTTCTAAGTTTCAATTTTCGAAACCCTGTACCTTAGGGTTAAGATATCCATGTAGAAACAAAAAATTCAGTTCATTTATTGTGTGTGATCAATAAAAAAGTGTTACTTTAAATAGCAAAATTGATCATATGCTAGGCCTACCTGATTTCAATGCAGCTATCACTGTAATATTTTAAAGTAATTTATTTATTTTATGACAATCACTTTCGGGTGTATTATGCCCATCGGGGCGCAACTCTGCCATGTCCATTCTGCTACCTGATTTCTTCGGGGCGCAACTATGCCATGTCCATTCTGCTACCTGATTTCTTCGGGGCGCAACTATGCCATGTCCATTCTGCTACCTGATTTCTTCGGGGCGCAACTATGCCATGTCCATTCTGCTACCTGATTTCTTCAGGGTGCAACTATGCCATGTCCATTCTGCTACCTGATTTCTTCGGGGCGCAACTATGCCATGTCTATTCTGCTACCTGATTTCATCGGGGCGCAACTATGCCATGTCCATTCTGCTACCTGATTTCATCGGGGCGCAACTATGCCATGTCCATTCTGCTACCTGATTTCTTCGAGGCGCAACTATGCCATGTCCATTCTGCTACCTAATTTCTTCGGGGCGCAACTATGCCATTTCCATTCTGCTACCTCATTTCTTCGGGGCGCAACTATGCCATGTCCATTCTGCTACCTGATTTCTTCGGGGCGCAACTATGCCATGTCATTCTGCTACCTAATTTCTTCGGGGCGCAACTATGCCATGTCCATTCTGCTACCTGATTTCATCGGGGCGCAACTATGCCATGTCCATTCTGCTACCTGATTTCTTCGGGGCGCAACTATGCCATGTCCATTCTGCTACCTAATTTCTTCGGGGCGCAACTGTGCCATGTCCATTCTGCTACTCGATTTCTTCGAGGCGCAACTATGCCATGTCCATTCTGCTACCTGATTTCTTCGGGGCGCAACTATGCCATGTCCATTCTGCTACCTGATTTCATCGGGGCGCAACTATGCCATGTCCATTCTGCTACCTGATTTCATCGGGGCGCAACTATGCCATGTCCATTCTGCTACCTAATTTCTTCGGGGCGTAACTGTGCCATGTCCATTCTGCTACCTGATTTCATCGGGGCGCAACTATGCCATGTCCATTCTGCTACGTAATTTCTTCGGGGCGCAACTATGCCATGTCCATTCTGCTACCTAATTTCTTCGGGGCGCAACTGTGCCATGTCCATTCTGCTACCTGATTTCTTCGAGGCGCAACTATGCCATGTCCATTCTGCTACCTGATTTCTTCGGGGCGCAACTATGCCATGTCCATTCTGCTACCTGATTTCATCGGGGCGCAACTATGCCATGTCCATTCTGCTACCTGATTTCTTCAGGGTGCAACTATGCCATGTCCATTCTGCTACCTGATTTCTTCGGGGCGCAACTATGCCATGTCTATTCTGCTACCCGATTTCATCGGGGCGCAACTATGCCATGTCCATTCTGCTACCTGATTTCATCGGGGCGCAACTATGCCATGTCCATTCTGCTACCTGATTTCTTCGAGGCGCAACTATGCCATGTCCATTCTGCTACCTAATTTCTTCGGGGCGCAACTATGCCATGTCCATTCTGCTACCTCATTTCTTCGGGGCGCAACTATGCCATGTCCATTCTGCTACCTGATTTCTTCGGGGCGCAACTATGCCATGTCATTCTGCTACCTAATTTCTTCGGGGCGCAACTATGCCATGTCCATTCTGCTACCTGATTTCATCGGGGCGCAACTATGCCATGTCCATTCTGCTACCTGATTTCTTCGGGGCGCAACTATGCCATGTCCATTCTGCTACCTAATTTCTTCGGGGCGCAACTGTGCCATGTCCATTCTGCTACTCGATTTCTTCGAGGCGCAACTATGCCATGTCCATTCTGCTACCTGATTTCTTCGGGGCGCAACTATGCCATGTCCATTCTGCTACCTGATTTCATCGGGGCGCAACTATGCCATGTCCATTCTGCTACCTGATTTCATCGGGGCGCAACTATGCCATGTCCATTCTGCTACCTAATTTCTTCGGGGCGTAACTGTGCCATGTCCATTCTGCTACCTGATTTCATCGGGGCGCAACTATGCCATGTCCATTCTGCTACGTAATTTCTTCGGGGCGCAACTATGCCATGTCCATTCTGCTACCTAATTTCTTCGGGGCGCAACTGTGCCATGTCCATTCTGCTACCTGATTTCTTCGAGGCGCAACTATGCCATGTCCATTCTGCTACCTGATTTCTTCGGGGCGCAACTATGCCATGTCCATTCTGCTACCTGATTTCATCGGGGCGCAACTATGCCATGTCCATTCTGCTACCTAATTTCTTCGGGGCGCAACTGTGCCATGTCCATTCTGCTACCTGATTTCTTCGAGGCGCAACTATGCCATGTCCATTCTGCTACCTGATTTCTTCGGGGCGCAACTATGCCATGTCCATTCTGCTACCTGATTTCATCGGGGCGCAACTATGCCATGTCCATTCTGCTACCTAATTTCTTCGGGGCGTAACTGTGCCATGTCCATTCTGCTACCTGATTTCATCGGGGCGCAACTATGCCATGTCCATTCTGCTACGTAATTTCTTCGGGGCGCAACTATGCCATGTCCCTTCTGCTACCTGATTTCTTCGGGGCGCAACTATGCCATGTCCATTCTGCTACCTGATTTCTTCGGGGCGCAACTATGCCATGTCCCTTCTGCTACCTGATTTCTTCGGGGCGCAATATTGCCATGCCTAGGTGTCCCAATTGACTGCGGGGAGCAACTATGCCATACCGAAAATAATAATGCTTACGTCACGTTATAAGAGCAAAATTTTAAAACTTTGAAGCTCACCGTACAATCTTAGAGTTGCTGCCTAGGCTGGTTGTTTGTACATATGATGATGATGATGATGATGATGCTGTAGAGAGTGAAGCAACTTGGAAATGATACAAGCAGGAAAGTGAGAAGAAAATCATTGCGAAGAGGTTTCGTGGCGTCTTAAAAGTGATGATGAAATGTTTGGGGCCGCTTCTAGTGACATTACTGCCAGATGCGAAGCTTAATTGGGGAATCGCATGCGGGTAAGACGGAAGTGGAGGAACCATGAAGGCAGGCGACGCTGTCCGCCTGAACACTTCCTCCGCAGCGCTCTCCGGGCTCCTATAATATTAATCTACAATTAAGCGCGGGATCGCCGTAATGATAAAAGCCTCTCACGCATGCGGCGGTAACCTGACCCATTCTTTCCTCTCCTTCATTTTTTTTCGTCAAGATTCAATAATCTTTGATATGACACTCCGATAATACTCATTCGACAAATTGCTTTTTGATTGATTGTTTGATCTATCATTTTCTATGTAATCTTTCCTGCCAAAAGGAAAGAAAACTTCGATTTTGATAAAAGTCACGGAGTGGTTTAATTTATCGCATACCGATCTCGGCGTATTGATGTTTTCAGGGCTTTTTTTTTTCTACTTCCATGGCGTGAACATACACGATACTGGCTTGCACGAAAACAGGTAATAATTCTGGCAGTGTTTAAAGCATAGGAGAAAAACAGCGTTGTCAACCAGGGTTACCAACCGTATAATTATGGTACGCATGCCTTAAATTTTTTACTCTTTCATTATACGTATTACAGAAATGTGATGCAAAGTATCGATTTTCAGATTTTCACAACACTGCACATTTACAGATCAAAAGAGAAGTGGTACGATGGTAGTAGTGTTGTGTTGGTAGCGGTAGTAGTAATGGTGGAAGTAGTTAATGGTAGTAGTTGTACTAGTACCTAGTACTAGTAGTTGTTGTAGTACCTAGTAGTTATAGTAGTATCTAGTAGTAGTAGTAGTAGTAGTAGTAGTAGTAGTAGTAGTAGTAGTTGTAGCTGGTAGTAGTTGTAGTGCCTAGTAGTAATAGTTGTTGTTGTAGTATCTAGTAGTAGTTGTTGTAGTACCTACTAGTAGTTGTTGTTGTAGTACCTACTAGTAGTTGTTGTTGTAGTACCTACTAGTAGTTGTTGTTGTACCTAGTAGTGGTAGTAGTTGTTGTTATACCTAGTAGTGGTAGTAGTTGTTGTACCTAGTAGTAGTGGTAGTAGTTGTTGTAGTACCTAGTAGTTATAGTAGTATCTAGTAGTAGTAGTAGTAGTTGTAGCTGGTAGTAGTTGTAGTGCCTAGTAGTAATAGTAGTATGTAGTAGTAGTAGTAGTAGTAGTAGTAGTAGTAGTAGTAGTAGTAGTAGTGCCTAGTAGTAATAGTTGTTGTTGTTGTTGTAGTATCTAGTAGTAGTTGTTGTAGTACCTAGTAGTTGTTGTAGTACCTACTAGTAGTTGTTGTTGTAGTACCTACTAGTACTTGTTGTTGTAGTACCTACTAGTAGTTGTTGTTGTAGTACCTACTAGTAGTTGTTGTTGTATTACCTAGTAGTAGTAGTAGTAGTAGTAGTAATAGTTGTTGTTGTTGTAGTACCTACTGGTAGTAGTAGTTGTTGTACCTAGTAGTGGTAGTAGTTGTTGTCGTACCTAGTAGTGGTAGTAGTTGTTGTACGTAGTAGTGGTAGTAGTTGTTGTACCTAGTAGTAGTGGTAGTAGTTGTTGTAGTACCTAGTAGTAGAGGTAGTGTTGGTAGAGGTAGTAGTAATGGTGAAAGTACTTAATGGTGGTGGTGGTGGTAGTAGTAGTAGTAGTAGTAGTAGTAGTAGTAGTAGTAGTTATTGTTGTTGTAGCTAGAAGTAGTTGTTGTACCTGGTGGTAGTAGTAGTAGTAGTTGTTGTTGTAGTACCTAGTAGTAGTAGTAGTTGTTGTTGTTGTTGTAGTACCTAGTAGTAGTAGTTGTTGTAGTACCTAGTAGTAGTGGTGGTAGTAGTAGTTGTTGTTATTGTTGTTGTTGTAGCTAGAAGTAGTTGTACCTAGTAGTAGTAGTAGTAGTAGTAGTAGTAGTAGTAAGTAGTAGCAGCAGCAGTAGTAGTAGTAGTAGTACCTAGTAGTAGTAGTAGTAGTAGTAGTAGTAGTAGTAGTAGTAGTAGTATTTGTTGTTGCTGTTGTTGTAGTACCTAGTAGTAGTTGTACCTAGTAGTAGTAGTTGTTGTTCTTGTACCTAGTAGTTGTTGTTTTTCCTAGTAGTAGTAGTAGTGGTAATAGTATTAGTAGTAGTTGTTGTAGTACATGGTGGTGATTAGTTTTTCACCTTTCCACAGCCATACGTGGAGTCTACAAAATGATTGAAGGGGTTTCAAAAAATCACTGAAGGTATATTATTTAATATATGATCTGAAAACTGTACGCTTACATAGAAAAAATCACCAAGTTTCTTACGTGTCACCGGTGCTCGAAAGATGTCCTTCTAGTGACTTTGGACACATGAACTCCGTAATCAAGTTCGTTGCACAATTGGTGTAGCATGCTTATATGAATTTGAGAAAAGGCGTTAATGATACAAGCCTGTAGTTCTAGCAGATTAGCTGATAATGGTGGTGGAAACTCTGAATTTTTCATATACCCCATACAAATATGTCACAAGGGGTTAAGTCGGGAGAGCGTAGAGGCCATGACACCAGTTCGTAATCATCATACCCGATACGACCAATCCATCTGTATAGCAGTGTGGTGTTTAAAGAAGTTACGATCGCGAACTGGTTCACGCCCTCATCTATTTTTTTTGACGCAGGAAGACGATCCTTTTATTTCATTTTACAGAGGCATGCTGTAGACTTAAACTGTTCATACCATCGCCAAATGTAGTTGACACTGACGTATCTTTATGGAACTTCGGTCTAAAGTATCGCCGAACCGTTGTGACGAATTGACTTGAATGAAAATTCGAGGATTATGCTTTCTTACTCTTTTTTTCCATCTTACAACAGCAGCGCTCTCGTTTCTGCAGGCGGAAACATTTGCCGGGCAACTCAAACAAAACTTTAAGGGATATTTAGTTATAACACCATACGCGATTACCATAGCTCTAATAGTACGGCCATTAAAGATAATGAATTCTTTTCACTCGTTTATAGACACCCCGTATAAAAATGCTATCCGTTTCCCTTGTACTCCTTGTGTTCCCCTGTTTTTCTTGTACTGCTTTCTTTCTCCTTGTGTTACCTTTATTTTCCTTGTAGTCGCCTTGTGTAATTTCTCGGAGCACCCACACGTAGTTCTACGTAAAAATTTGATGCACAGTAAAGTTATGCATCTGACGACAGGTGACAGCACTCACGTAATTCTACGTAAAGTTATTCAACAGAGTAAACCTAATGGATACCAAATTTGTCCCCGATTAAAATATATGGCACCGAAATTCCGTTCAGTGAATCAGTAAAGAATCTAGGTATTTATATGGATAAAAGTGTAAATTGGAACATTCAAGTTGCAGAAACCTGCAAAAAAATATTCTCATTAATCCACTCGTTTAGGCGATTGAAGAATTTTCTACCCTTTTCCATGAAAAAAATGTTAGTGCAAACACTCGTGATGCCCCACTTCGATTACTGTGATATTCTGTTTACTGACCTAAGCGTTACTTCGGCGCAGAGACTACAACGTGTTCATAATATGTGCGTCCGTTTCGTCTGCAATATTCGCCGGGCTGGTCACGTAACACCATCCCTCGAAATGTTGTCCTGGCTCCGTCTAGAAGATCGTAGGAAAATCCACTGTCTTTCCCTCCTCTTTCACATTATTGCATTTCTCCACTCCTGTCTATCTTGCGTCTCGTTTTCAAAATTTATCCACCCATCATAACCTAGACACACGATCACAACACTCCTTAATATTATCCATTCCCTCCCACCGAACATCCTCATATTCGTCTTCTTTCACTGTGGCTGTTCCTCGGCTTTGGAATTCCCTACCGAGTAATGTCAGGGACTGTCAGACATCAAACCAATTTAAGAATAGGCTAACGAAATATTTTTCTAACAATTATTGTCAACAATAATAGCTGTTTAAGGTTTCTCAATGTTTAATGGTTATATATATCACAGAATAAATATTTAAATTATCTCATTATTATTTCTTACCATTCTTTTGCCACACTAACATTACTTATCGAACTTTCATTATTTACTTTCATGTTGGTTTATGGTCTAGATATGATTGTAATATCTATGTAACCAATTGTATTCAATTAGAATTAGAGTCTGGCTGGGCGGAAGAGAAGGCCTACTGGCCTTAACTCTGCTAGATTTAATAAATAAATAAATAAATAAATAAATATATTATTATTATTATTATTATTATTATTATTATTATTATTATTAATGCAACTGTAGATAGGTGACTTGACCTACACGTAGTTCTACGTAAAAATGGGGCAGCATAGTAAAGCTACGTAATTGTCGACAGGTGACTGCACACTTACGTAGTTCTACGTGAAATATGCAGTATAGTAAAGGCATGCAACTATTGATTCTTGCAGTATGTTTCTTTGTGACGGCGAATCTTCAAACTAAAAGACAATCCGATAACATTAATATGAAATGCATGGTTAATCAATAGCCTGAAGACTGATTGGGACCTCATAATCTACGATAATAATAATGGGGTAGGGTGACTAGTTCCTTACATTGCTGACCCGTATATTTCCTTAATCGGGCTTAAGATGCATGCTACAGTTGTTCTTTCTCTGACACGTATCGTCAAGTGAGATGTACTGCCTGATAATAGAGTAATACAGGGTGTTTCCGGGCTGGTATTACAAAGGGCACTTGTGTCAATTTTAGATAAGGAACCATGGTCCGGAAATGACTGAGTCGAAAGTTATAAGCAAAAATAGTTGTGTGGAAATGGAATTGTAATTTGGCACCACGTGTCCTCCTTCCCTTAACCTTTGGAACAATCGTGGAAAAATGATATGAGCCGGATATCTCCTACGTGGGTACTTGTACCGATATAATCTGTGAGCTTGTCTACTGTTGCATTGGCTCATCCGTATTCGAAAATCAGGTCTGCATATTCCGCTCTCGTGTACTCCTCCATTTCACTAGGACTGATCGACTGGACACTGCAACTTGTATACATACACAGACGTGCATATCAGGACCGACCATGTCCGTTACATATTACGCTATCTGCATTGCTTTAGTGTAGTTTCCTGTCCCCACCCCTCAGACAGCGCACTGAATGGAATACTGTAGGTAGACAACGTAAACAGCGTCAGATGAATACAGTATGTGTAAGATGTACAGATAAATACACATACATGAGGTGTACAGAGGAATAAAATTATTCCATTTACACACAACTATTTTTGCTTGTAACTTTGGACTCGGTCAATTCCGGACCAGGGTTCCTTATCTCAAATTGATACATGTGCTCTTTCCCATCATCCCTGGAAGTTTGTAACACTAACCCGGAAACACCCTGTATAGAACGAAATGTAACGAAAAATACAGAATTGATGTTTAAAAGAATGCTTTATTTGATCCAAATCCAAAGACGATTAAGAATAAATAACATATTTACTCAGAGGTCTGTCACTTTATAGTAAGTTATCGATATGTAATTAAAATTTTACTGCTTTAATCTCGACATTAAAGTTACTTAGGCTAAATGTGTATTATCTCGTTGGATATCTATCTATCATTCATACGGAAAATAACTTCAATTCTCTTTCGTAGAAAACGGTGGATAGCGTACCTCATTTCTCGTACATAGAAGTTTGAAACCGGTACCTCGAGAAAATGACAGAGTTCACTTCCTTTCCACTTTAACAACAAAGTAAATGTATCGACTATTTAAAACTTTATTTATACTAAATAATTTAAGGGGGTGTAGATCCATCATTTTTCCGATATTCATGTTTCAACAGGTCCCAATGAAAAAAAAAAAAAAATTGTTTTCATTGTATCTTCCATGTGTTTGGTACATCTATATTGTATGTGTGCGTGTAGGCCTACATGATGTATTTATGAATGTGCTGTATATATATGGTATTTTGTGTGTCCCTTTACTGTTACTTCGTGATGTGTTATACGTTTATGCTATATTTTTTCATGTAACGTATAATTCATATTGCTTTGTGGATGCCGGAAAGTTAAGTTCTGTTTTGGTGCGTGTATGGAAAGTAAAACATTAGTAAATTGTATTATATATTTATTATAAGTCCAGAGCACAAATTTTATTGTGCTACAAGGTGTATTAGGATTATATGTACGGCATAGTAGGCTACATTAAATTTATATGAAGTTAAGATCATCTTCACTAAATAAAATTGACATAAGCATAACAGGCATAGCCACCTGCATAGCTCGGTCGGTTAAGGCGGTTGCCTGCCGATACGGTGTTGCGCTCGGGCGCGGGTTCGATTCCCGCTTGGGCTGATTATCTGGTTGAGCTTTTTCTGAGGTTTTCCCCAACCATAAGGCAAATGTCAGGTAATCTGTGGCGAATCCCGGGCCTCATCTCGCTATCACCAATCCCGTCGACGCTAAATAACCTAGTTGTTGATAAAGCGTCGTTAAATAACCAGTATAAAAAAGAAAAAAACAGGCATGAAGCACAGATTCACCTTTCAGCAACCTCACCTGAGTTTGGTATTACGCACACTCTGTCTTTAGCTCTCTCGCTCTGTATGTCAGTCTCTCTCTCTCTCTCTCTCTCTCTCTCTCTCTTTTTCCAGTAACACGATCCAAGAAAACTGTACAAAAATATATGCATGTATGTAGGCCTACATAATGTATTATTAATACAGGGACATCATTTTATTTTTACTAACAGTTTTAATATTAACCTGGCTATACCTTTGGATTAACGGTTGAAAACAGAAAACACCATTTGCTACCCCCTTCCACGATTGAAGTTCGATGATTCTGACGTAAAATACAAACAAATCACTTTACTAGGTATAGGAGGGAAGAAAAGTAGTTTATCCATTTACGTAAACTAGGAAATATCGCAATTTTGAGTTTGATAATTTTCATTCGGTTTTTGTTTAATCAAAATACAATACAGTATTAACAATAAGTGTTTTTACTCACGAACTGAGTTATCCATGTGAACTTATTCATTATGCAGTGTATATTATATTGTCTGCAGCACATCGTCGTACAATGTAGAGAATGAAGTTAAATTGAAAAATAATCATAATATGGATATTTAAACACTTTTTTAAAATGGTGGCCGTTCATTTTGATACAGGCTTAATTACCAGTTTCGTCCTTCGAACTAATTCTGTATCTACTCTATAAAAGAGTACCTTATGTATTGTAAATTCAATCTTCACTTCTACCCGATCCGAAAAGATAAAATTACTCAGACATGCTATCTACTGTTCATCCAAGTGGTTATGTCGCAGGATCGTAGAAAGAGAGGAAATCACGTGACAGTTAATTAACGAGGCCCTTTTATTTAAGTTATTTTAAACAGTTGTATAATATTACAACAGAAATTAATGTTTTCAGAAAAGAGCCAAGACAGCCCAACCACTAGCTTTACAGAGGGGCGAGTGGAAGTAGGTGGGGGAAATCGGGATGCGACGTAGACAAACGGACGACAGTATCTGTGCAAAAATATGATTCAATATTGAAAGCTCTTTCGTCACTGGAAAATGCGAACATATTTCTGAAACGTACTATACTCACAAAATCAGTACTGTTTACTATATGCGACCTTGGTGCTGTTGGAGGAAAGTTGGAACTTCATTAATAGAAGGGGTGGGAGTGAAGTACACACAAAAACTCAGGTAGAATAAAAATTGAAGTAAAAATAAAATGATGTCCCTGTATATTTTGTACCTCTGACTGAGATTCTGGCTGATATGTATATCTATAATCAGGCAGTACATCTCACTTGACGATATGTGTCAGAGGAAGAACAATTGTTTATATGCATCTGAAGTCTCACTAGTATAATATTTACTGTAGCTAGTCGGCGATGTATGCAATGGAGGGGGAAAGGAACTGGCCACTCTACCCCATTATGCCCTGGCCTAGTTGCCTCTTAAGTGGTGTCTTCTTAGTACCACTTGTGAGGTTCAGATCTGTCTTCGGACAGTTGACTAAACAACAATAAAGTTTCTTTCCCCCCCCCCATTTCGCGCTTACAAGTATTTTGTGATGTAAATAAACCTGACTACTAAGTCAAACTATGATTAGCTCGAAATGGACAATTACAAAATAAACTGAGTAATCGGTATCTTGGCTTTACGTAGACTGGACCCGGGAAGGGTCAGTACGTGAATCCGACGCTGACAGATGGGTCATCCTACCTCAGCCCCTGTCAGAGCCAGTTCCTGTACCCATAGTGTAGCCATCAGGAATTTACTGTGTTTACTAGGATTATTTGATTTAATTAACTGAATACTGTTTTGCTGCAATTAAGTTTCCATACCTGAACTTATAAATGATATACAAAATATTTATAGTTTTCTCAACAGTAATCTCACTAGAGGCTTTGATTTATCTAGAGAAAATCAAAACTCGAGTGGGATTTAACTGACTATTACACGATTAGAAGAAAGTATATAAAGATTATAAGTAACAAAGTACTACAATACAATAAAATATTAATTGACTTACAAAAATAAACCTGTCTTCAAATGTATTATTGCACCATTACGCTAGATGGAAGTTGTGCCAACTATGGAATCTTCATTGAACTCTGTAGACGGTTACTAGTCAAGAAAGCGTTGTTGATTCAGTTTCATTTTTATTAAGACAGTTGCATTCCACTTCAATTATCCGAATCCCAGTAATCAACGTCACTTGACAGATGATTTTCAATAAATCTTAATATTAAACAATCTCTGATACGTGACTATCCATAATATCATATAGCAGAAGCTATAACATAACCTAACTAATATACACAAGTGTTAGAAAAGTTTTAATTAACGACGACGACATAAAAAATAAACATGAATAATTTTAAAAGGAATAATTATTGAATGTACAATTTTCAAATTTGAATGTGGTTGGTGGTTCAATTGATGTTATATTGGACGTGTGCTTAATAGAAGTGGAACTCGCTGATTTAGGCCTACATGGTGTATTCAACTTATTCAGAATTTCCGAATGAATAATTTTAAAAGGAATAATTATTAAATGTACAATTTTCAAATTTGAATGTGGTTGGTGGTTCAATTGATGTTATATGGGACGTGTGCATAATAAAAGTGGAACTCGTTGATTTAGGCCTACATGGTGTATTCAACCTATTCAGAATTTCCGAATGGTGCTCTTCATTTATTTGTAAATCGGATTTCAGAAGATGGATAGGTATGATCATTGATTTTTATTAATTCTTGTTCTTGAATGCCAATGCGAGTCATATTTGAAACTGCTGTGCATCGACTGGAGTGGTTTGTAATTGTATATATATTTTTGACGTCCAGACCAGCGCAGTTTCAAATGTTGGCAAACAAAGAAACAAATGCTAGGGACGCGATAAAATTAAACAAATGCTAGGGACGCGATAAAATTGTGCGATAAGCAGCCATGATTGGTCGAAATACGTCCTTTCGTACCGTTTTATTGGTTAAAAGTAGTATGACGTAGTAAGAGTGTAATAGTCAATTTAAAACTGTATAACAGGAACATTTCGTCTCGTAAAGGACCATTTCTCTGTGCTTCTTATGTATTGGCATAAAATCCTGAATCGCCCGGTATAAGTATAATAATGTATATTGAGTACGTATGTGTTATATATGCGACGGTCCACATCTGTGGAGTAACGGTTAGCGCGTCTGGCCGCGAAACCAGGTGGCCCGGGTTCGGTTCCCGGTGGGGCAAGTTACCTGGTTGAGGTTTTTTCCGGGTTTTCCCTCAACCCATTACTAGCAAATGCTGGGTAACTATCGGACCCCGGACTCATTTCACCTGCATTATCACCTTCATCTCATTCAGACGCTAAATAACCTAAGATGTTGATAAAGCGTCGTAAAATAACCTACTAAAATAAAAAAAATATATATATGCTACTATAGACTGACTACTATAGGTGCACTGGCTCACCTATTCAGTAGAATGCGTTTGAGTAAATGTCGAACAAGGTAGACGATAAAAGACCTCCTTTACGTACTCTTCTCCCTATTCCCCCTCTTACATTTATTTTCCTTTTCTGACTTTCATATAAATATTACTGAATTCATTTATACTGTTTTGCAAACCCAGCATTCTCCAGTCTTTCCTATTTTCTACCTTCCTCTTAGTCTTCGCATAGGCCTATGTTGATTTCTAGTGTATACTATCTTTCTTCAGGATTTCCATAAATTTATTCCAATGAACTCTGTCAAGAGCTTTTTCCACGTTCACAAATACTACATATACTTCTTTGTTTTTATTACCGAACATTATACGAGTACTTTGTGAAAGGAAAGGGCGGTTGTAATGCTCTGGGTGTGGTTTGTGTGGTTGAAGCGAAATGATCGAATACAAAAGTCTCTGATTTTTTTTTTTTTCATTTTTATAATTATCTGTTACTACTTAACAAACCGAAATCTTACTTGTTTCCAGAAATTGCAGTAATTTCATAAAAAAAACTCTATAGAATACCGTATTTATAATAGTAATTTTGTCTTTTTGCACGTGTAATATGACTTTAACACTGTATTTTCTAGCATAACAATTACCTGAACAAAATCGCCGGGTCAACAGCAGCGAAGTCTACAGCAATATAAGCAAACAGTTTGACGGATACATGAGAAATTACCACTGATATTAGAAAGCCTATACTTATCATTCACTTGCAAGGAACTTTAACATGTCTATTGAATTACACGGCGCTCAAACCACTCAGTCCAACTTCATATTAATAAAATGCTCCTAACATAAAGCCAGCAGCATTGTGATTACCGATTAGATATGGCCCGTATTTTCATATTCTATATGTATTATTGATAGTGTAGTCGTGTGCATGCGTGCGTGTGTGTATGGTGCGTGCCTGCGTACACGCAGGTATAACATCTATATACGCGTGTTCCACTACTAATCGAGAAATCAATATTGAAGGCGAGGGTCTGAATTCAATGAAGGGGGGAGGATGACCTCTCGTGGATTGGAAGGCAGTATCTGACTCCCTTATGTAAACGCTTCGTGAATAAAGAAGGGTTATTTTTAGGCGAGCTCTGTTTCATGTGGCATTCATTAATGAAAGAGAATTGTGAAATATTCAGAAGGCGAGGGCAAGTTGCACCGTGCACCCCAATTTGAAGCGACCGGCTTCTCGGCACGACATATCCACCTACCCCGCTCTGAATAAACCCCTTTACTAATCGTCAAACTACCATTCAGATACAATTTTCTTCCTGCCCCTCTTTCTTCGTTTACACTTTCCATTTCTCCACTGTGGTTACAAGACACGTCGTCCACGGATACAACGTCCAGTCATAAAGGCTGCGGCAAAACATCCTCCCTACTTTAAAGTTTAAATAAAAGACAGATGGATCAAAATAATAATAATATTAAATAATAATAATAATAATAATAATAATAATAATAATAATAATAATAATGATTTATTTTAGCTGGCAGAGTTAAGGGGAATTGGACGTTATCGCATGCAAAGTAATGGTAAAAATAGCCTATCTTCAAGCGGTCAGAATTGTAATACTATTTATCACAGCACTTTCATTTTTTTAGTGATATATGTATACACATTAAGCTTTAAAATGAAAGAAGAATGGTTAATCTAGTGTAAATCTTACCCTTAAATTAATTTTTGAATTTAATCATATTTTTTATATAAATTCACTACATACCTGTGATTAGGTACACTCTATTCACTTATAATAGCACACATTGAATTAAAATTTTGGCCAGTTACTGCTAACAGATACTAAAACATACCCTACTAAAATTATTAAAATATCTGTAATATTATGGGCATACGGCTTATACTAATCTTCAATTCCTTTTTAATTTATTGACGGTGATGATTGCTATAAGCCCTATGCCCATAATATTATAAATACATGAATAATTTTAGTAGGGTATATTTTAGTATCTATTAGCAATAAGTGGTCAAATTTTCAATTCAATATGTGCTATAATAAGTGAATATAGTGTACCTAATCACAGACATGTAGTGGATTTATAAAAAAAATTGTGCTTAATTAAAAAAAATAATTTAAGGATAAGCATTTACTCTAGAGTAAACCATTCTTTTTCATTTCAAAGCTTAATGTGTATACATATATCACTAACAAATGAAAGAGCTGTGATAAATAGTATTATATTTATGACTGCTTGAAGAGAGGCTAGTTTTACCATTATTTTGCATGCGATAATGACCGACTCCCCTTAAGGCCGTAAGGCCTCCTCTTCCACTCAACCAGCAAAAAGTGTATATACATATGCATGAACTTACAAAGAATTCAACAATTTGATTTAGATGAGAGTTACATGTATACAAGAGTTACTTACGAATTAAACAACAAAATACTATGAACTATTATTTAAACACTGAAATAAACTGTGTAGCAGAATTAAACTAAAATACATAGAATGTTAATATATTTCAAATGATATTAGATAATAAAAAGAGATTATTATGAGACAATTTTGAAAATGCAGCACAATCAGGATGATGTCTAAAGAAAAAAAGCAACAGTGTATTCAGTAATATTTTAAATCAGTATGATTGGAGTGAAATGCTAATAAGGTTATCTTTTAAGCTGTTCTTAAAGGTGTTTGTTGTCTTGCAGCCCTTAATACTTTGTGACAAGGAATTCCATTGACGCGAGGTGGATATTGTAAAAGATGAGGAATAACAAGATGTTCTATGAAGAGGTATATTTAGCGTGCCACAGATAAGTGATCTGGTATTTACGTCGTGGTTAGAGTATAGATAAGAGAAACGAGACGAAAGGTAATTTGGTGTTGAAGTGTGCAGAATTCGAAAGAGTAAAGACAAAGAGTGTAAAGTTCTGCGTTCTTTAAGTCGGAGCCATGAGAGACTTGCGAAGGACGGTGATATGTGATCATATCGTCGGATGTTGCACACGTATCTGACGCACATATTCTGAGCTCGCTGTAACTTGACTGACAGTTCAGAACTTAGGTCACTTAACAAAACGTCACAATAATCGAAGTGCGGCATTACTAGGGTTTGTACTAGGGTAAGTTTTAGTTGCTGGGGCAAGAAGTTTTTCAAGCGACTGAAAGAGTGAATGGAGGAACATATTTTTTTATCGTTTCTTTAACTTGAAAATTCCAACTTAGATTATTATAAAAAAAGAAGCCAAGATTCAAAATAAGGAAACTTTATTAATATGAATGGTATCTTAACAGTGGGGAATTTTTCATTTTTTGAATAACGTGTCTCTCATGTAGTGTCTTTCACTATCAATGCATTGTTGAATGCGAATTCGGGAATTCTGAATCACTCTTACTAGCATTTCTTGAGGAATAAGACCAATTTCTTCCTGTATTGCATTTCTTAGGTCTGGCAAGGTCCTCGGCCGATGTTTGAACACCTCAGCCTTAAGTTGTCCCCATAGAAAAAAATCGAAGGTGCAAGGTCTTGTGATCGCGCTGGCCAGGGGACGTCGCCACGTGAAGATGTTAAGTGTCCGGGAAACATCTGAGCAGCGACAACGGAGTTACCACTTACTAGAAACGATACCACAGCGTAAGCACGTTCTTCACCCGTCCATGGCATAGTTGGAATTCGTTACAGATTACAATTTGCACTAATTGAATGTTAATTCCATGTATTCAATGTCCTATTCAGTTCTTGTTGTTTTGCGCATGTCATTTGATATCACTATGGCAACGCATGTAAACCTAAATTTCCCACTGTTAAGATACATTTCATATTAATACAGTTCCCTTATTTCGATCCATCTGTTATTTATTTAAACTTTAAATTAGGGAGGATGTTTTGCCGCACCCTTTATTTATATACGCAGTGGAAGTGAAATAACTCCGCAGAATTTAAGAGCGATGGAAATGACTTAGTTCAGATCAGAATATTCAATATCGATTGTTGTAATACATCTATCTTCTACATATATATATATATATATATATATATATATATATATATATAATTTTTTTTTAAATTTATTGAGTATGCCCCAACCAGTATAACTCATATGTAGGGGCTGTACAAGAACACATGCATATGGGCTATTCCATATGAAATCGATCAGTAAAAAACCTCGCATTTTTTTAACACTAATATTTTCCCCTATTTATACAAGGTGCTGAGGACAGTGCATTTTCAAAAATATACTATCGAAAGTCAAACGGTTTTCGTACTAGTGAGCGACAAATTTAGCGTATTTTATAAAAACAAGCCTTTTTCAGTGCTCAGAACTCTGGAACCATTTACTGCAGAAGATTGAAAGGGAGCTCATTTTGAAGCTGACATTTGGTAGGTTATGATAAGAAGTAATTCTTATTTTTATTGTATACAGAGAGACAGATAATCTGATTTTACTTACTTTTAGGCTTTTTGCCCATTTGTAAAAATGTAAAAAATATTGAGAAAAAACCTTGCATTATTAAGAGGGATTCGGCATTGTTTGTTTAGTGGCTCGGCAATAAGTTTCGAGGGTATTAAATAGATTAATTTCACACGCCTGGACTTGAACGGCTCAATACCGCACGCACTGACCGAGAGCTGAAGATAAGCGAGCGTGGAGCGTCATTTTACTCCTGTGTTTATGAAAACTTGTGTAAAGCTAGCACAGCCATGACTGCTAGACGACACATTACGTGTTTGTCTCCTGGCCTTGCTTGCCTAGGCTATCTCCCGTCTCACAGTCAGCTGGTTAGCTCACGCTCGTACTATATATTTTCTTTATTTGATATTTTCAATACTTTCTTATCAACGGTGCACCAGTAAAAAATATGTGTTTATTTGTACTTTCAATGCGAAATCTAACCATATATTTTTAAAATATTTTTTCGTGGTCAAAGACGTCTTAATGAAGTAAAATCTAAATTTCTCCATTTCCATAAAAAGTAAGAAAAACTGTTTACATGTCAATATAAACTTTAATTTCTCAGCATCAAAATAAACCATGATTTTGATCATTGGGTGAAAGGGTTTCGGAGCCACAACAGTTTAAAGTTGCTAATTTTATGAAAATACGATAAATTTAAATATTTTTAATTTAAACACTATGAAGTTCTGATGCCTCAAACTTTGCACAAAGCATTGTATCACAGTTGTCAACGGACAGAAAAAGTTTCATTGTATTTAAAAATTGTAAGGTCAATTTTCTCTATATTTCGTTCGATTTGAGATGGAATAGCCCATATGTTATACAATGTAATTGAAAACGTCATGCAACTACAGTCTATGAAAAACAAACAGTAACACAAGAATTTATTAAAGAAGTGAAGAAAGTAAAATAAGAACAAAAAGTAAGATAACATAAAGTTTTGGGCAGAAATAAGAAAAAGTTTGAAACCATAAAATAAATAAATAAACTGAGAATTAAAATTAATAATCTTCCCAAAAACGTATTTTTAAACAATTCTTAAAACACCGGCATTTGGTAAAAAGTCTATATTCCAAAGGAAGTTGGTTAAAAGTTGTTGTTAAAAAATGGTTAAGTTCTTTCGTTCCATAAGTCACGGAGCTATGCTGAGAAAAATATATATTGTCTTGTTGTCTTGTTAAATAAGTATGTATATCTTAATTAAATTGAAATGTAATATTACTATATATTAAATTGTTAATAACTTTGTACATGAAAATGGCAGCACTTAATTTGATAGTAGATTCAACTGGTAGAACGAAAGAAAATTGATACAGATATTTAACTGGAGTCAAATAATGAAAACCCAATAAATTCCTTAAAGCTCTATTTTGAATAATTTGTAAAGGTCTGAACTGGTAATGAAAAATTACAAGAAAACGGCTGAACGGATTTTAATGAATGACCCGGGTAATTTTTTACTTGGCATCGAAGGATTTTCAGAAAAATAGCAACTTTTAGTGAAGGGTTAGTTTTCCTACATAATTTTCCTATTTTCCAAAATTCATCTTTCATCAGTTTTGAGAACTATTTGCATTTCAGAATAAAACAAAACACACTACAATAAACAATAGGCTATTATACGAAGGCCATGACCTGCAGGATTGTTGACATAATAGAGCTCAAATTCAATTGGTTATTAAAACTTCAGGATTTAGTAAAAATAATTTACAGGTCTGATTCTGCGGTGTGTAGGCCTAATTTTCTGAGAACAGCTGTGTATTGGATATTAAAATCTACTAAACGTGAGGTGGTTTGATGACATTATTACCATTAGAAATGAAATATTATTATAGTTTATACCATGATATGACTATTTTTCATTAATAATACATATTAATGCTATATTGATGGTATGAAAGTGAAACGTTTTAGGGTTATATAAGTAGATGTAGAGAATATCTTAAATTAGATCTTCATTTCTACAATTTACTGGATGGAGGATATATAGTATATTATATAGCTACAAAACTTACGTAAGATAATAATATTGTTATTAAAATCAAATATTTTTATAGTTATTAATCAAGTGGGGTTGGGTCTTTTTCATATACTTAATGGCGGTGTGGTGTAGATATTTATATGCGTCATTCATTTCAGTATTGGCTCGAGAGAGCGCAAAAATTACAGTTACTTACTAACAAAATAAGATGCCTACAAAACTTTATAGGCTCCTGATCATTTCTGCAAGATCTCTTAGCAGGATAAATGATTTTACCCTCTACATTTCAAGCTCTACGTGCAGCAGGTATACCAAGATGCTATGTTCATTGCAAACCTGACTTTTGTTTAACTTTTACCTACAATCCACAATGGCCTGAAATAGCTATTGCTTCACTCCCACATGAAAAACCCACTGATCGTCTTGATATTGTTACTTACGTTTTCGCGTTGAAACTAAAAAAATGAAGGAGGGTAGGTTTAAGAAAAAAAAAAACGTACAGAGGGAGTATGTTTCATTATTATGGAAGCAAATAACTTTCAAAATTAATAAATATATATAATAGATTTTCAGTCAAATACACTTTTCAATTTGTGAGGTCAGATAATCTGTTACATCACAATATTTATTACGAAGTCACTAATATTTTCGACTTTAAAAAGTCATCTTCAGGTGCATGAGACGCAAACAATTTTTAAAAATAGGTGATAAGTTATTCAAACAATTAATATTGTAGTAAGTAATGCACATGCTGGCATTTACAATTATATAAGTTTCGTGCCTCTTGAGATAAACTGTACATGGTAAAGCTGAACACTGATGCTAGAGTTTCGTATATATGTAAGACATGGAGAAGGCACAGCATGATTTTAACCTTATTATTCCCATTAAATCATGTCATTAAAATAAAATAAATGAATTTATACAGTTTGATATTAACTATGTTAAAATGTTAAATATAATATATGAATTTAAAAGAGAAAGCTGTGATGTAAATGCTGAGGTAGAAGAACACGCAGTCTAATTCATCGTGGTGAATGCCATTGTCTGAAACTCTAGCATCAGTGTTCAGCTTTACCATGTACAGTTTATCTCAAGAGGCACGAAACTTATATAATTGTAAATGCCAGCATGTGCATTACTTACTACAATATTAATTGTTTGAATAACTTATCACCTATTTTTAAAAATTGTTTGCATCTCATGCACCTGAAGATGACTTTTTAAAGTCGAAAATATGTATGTATTTATTTACACTGCAAGTGGGCAAGCACCCGGTGGCAGTGGTATATACAATATTAACAATACACAATAAAATGATAACCAATACACAATAAAATTTACAATACACAATACAGTTTTACAACACATATACAATTTTACACACAATACAATAATAATACACAATACAATTTAACACAATAATAATAAATCATAAAATAAAATACCTAATTTTACAATACAACCTACATAATTATCTATAGGTCCTACATAAGTTTCAATAGTCTTTCACTTTACTCTCATCTCATTCCCTGTAGTGGCACTATGACGCATTTCACTGACACTTTAGCACACATTTCACTGACACTCTGTAACTCATTTCACTGACACTATAGAACACATTTCATTGACGCTATAAATTATCACTGATCGGAACTGTTCACTGCACTGTAAAACCATAATTTCACTGACTCACCTCGCTTCACTGATACAACAGTTCAAATAAGTCAAATAATTACATCCTTATGCATACTTATAAACAGAACTACATTTAAACTAAACATTTCTAGACTAAGGCCCTCTTACACGCTAATTTTAAATAATTTACAATTCAAACCAAGGAAGTAAACTCGTCAGCCTAGATAAATACATGTCACCTTAAAAAAATTAAATGTTGAATGTCACCTTAATTTTAATTTTCACTTTATATAGAACTTTTAAAATTATTCTTGAATCTCCTTAAGGAAGGACAGCCCTCAAAGACCGCTGCAGGTAGGTCATTCCAATCATTTATAGTTCTATTTAAAAATGAGAATTTACCTACATCCGTTTTCAAAACCCATTACAGGCGATTTAACATATATTAGTGACTTCGTAATAAATATTGTGATGTAACAGATTATCTGACCTCACAAATTGAAAAGTGTATTTGACTGAAAATCTATTATATATATTTATTAATTGTATTCACACTTTTCTGAACCAACATGTCCTTCAAACTTTCAAAATGTCTGGTATTCTTGTTTGAAAATAAATAACAAAAAATTTCATTTGAATGTCTAATGAACTTAGTTTGCAGCATTTGCTGCATAGGCCATTAATGTATTTATAAAGGATACATTTCACGTTCGTTCTTAGTAACCCAGAGTGCTCAGTTCATGATGCTCTGGATAATGTTGATTGTACCCTTCATTTCATTTGCACACATTTATATTTAATGGAATGTATATTTTATTAATGATGTATTACCTACATTATCTGCGATTTAACATTTTTATATTAAAACCGATTATTACCGTTCAACCATCTCATTGATGTTGAAAATTACGGATTATTGAGGTTTAATTTTTATTGGAAGATGAGCATTAAATCTGTAGAGAGAGGATTAATAATAAATCCATAAATATTTGAAATCATATCCAACATTCATTTTAACGAATAGCGAACTCTCCTGATAGTGTGATCAACATGAAATAAGAGCACTGATCTGATCAGAATTAGTTTCTTGTTAAGGGGTTAGGTACAGCTTACAGCAGTACAATTTTGTAAATATTTAACATTTTTTTTCCCTCCATTACTGTATCTTGTATAATAATGAAATTTAGTATGTGTAAAGCACTGCCCTTCTATTATACGAAAAAAAAAGTACGATTTAAAAAAAGGTTATTTAAATTTTTTTTTCAAAATTCAGGTCACTGTGCAGTGATAAAGCTTTTCCCACATAACTCATAAACTATGCAACATTCTATAATGAAATTTTTTGTGTGTATTTATGCATGTCATATTTACAATATGATGCAAGATCACTTCTCTACCTTTGATAGATAGTCTGATAAAAAATAAATTCATTTTAAAAATGGTCAAAAATCAGTATTTTCTTCTAACACAAAATAAAAATATATTTATTAAGGAATGTAGTTGAAAGAGCATGATATTGTGAACATGAGTTTCAGCAATAAAATAAAAGAGAGAGAACATAAAAAAGTTAATAAGTTTATGAGTTATGAGGGAAACGCTTCATCACTGCACAGGGAAATTGTCACCATTTTGAATTTTAAAAAAATTTGAATCGTGAAAATATTTTTTTCATATAGCAGAAGGACAGTGTTTTACACATACTAATTTTCATTATTGTACAAGATACAGTAATGGAGGAAAAAATATTGAATATTTCTAAAATTTTACTGCTGTAAGCTGTACCTAACCCCTTAAATTCTCTCCATCTTTATTATGCATGTAATAGGATTTTAAAATCATTTTCAAATATATAAAAGCAAAGTCAAACCCATTACAGGCCAAATGGATCTAGAGGGTGACGAGAGGTTAGGGGTTACACCTTTACAAACAATCGACATTAATGCTGGAGGAATGTAAGCCCTACACCCCCCTCTTTTATCCTCAAGGAAATTTCCCTCGTGCTAACTTGCGGCCAGAAGACTGAGATCAATATTAAGAAAATTCTTCAACCCATCAGAAATCGAACCTGAGACCTTCCTGCTTTGCAGTGCAACACCTTAGCTCCATTGTTATCGCACGTGCCTTCAAACATTTATTAGTGTGTTATGTATCTGTCTTTATAAAAATCTCAATATCGTATTTAGAAATCACAGTCCAGCGACTTGAAGTGAGTTTCAGTTTTTATGTCAGAGAAGTTGCCTATTAATCAAGGCGTTCAATCTGAACTTGAGAACTTGTACGGCATGACTTGAACGTCGTAGTAACAGATGGCGGTCTGTACGGTTTGTGTGCTACCATAACCTCTTTCGAACTGTGTTTTGCGCGGGCAAGTCGTACGCAGGGTATTTGTTATCATCGGTTGCGTACGGCAACATTCCACAACATAAAACAAATGCTCCATGTCCATGTTGACCGTCGAAGTTAATGTTAACAAATACGTAAGTAATCGTCTTAACTCTCTCCCCATATCCCGACAGTAAAAAAAAAACTCACCTCAGTACGTGTTTCCAAACAGTTCACATTCCTGCCACTACCGGCGTTACCGTACGTATCGGTAAGTACTCTTCTGAATGAACGCCGTACTTGCTAGGCAACTTCTCTAGCACATAGGTAATACGCCTCTGCGGAAGTGTAGGAAGATTGAATTGTCTAGGCTGATCGGCTAGCCACTTGACATCATACAGCGAATCATGACACACTTTGAACTGAACACGCAGTAGTATATACAGTCACGAAGCTCAATACGTAGTAAATATGTATCCATAGATAGTTGCTAACCACTAGGATCGCTACTATCGCCTCATTACAGACAATGCGAAAAAGTACCGGCACAGTCTACTGTTTCTAGTACTCTCACAAACTTAAGCTTCGTGACTGTATATACTAGACTGTGATAATATATACGTACGTATGTTATAGAGTGATCTGAACTACAAAACAAATTCATTTTCCGGGTATAAAGGCTCATTCACAATTAAAATTAAACATAACGTAAGCGTTAACTTAGAATATAAACGTTACGGTAAAATCAAGATCATTCACAATGGGAACATAACCGCAAAGATACTTGGTAACCATGGAAACATAACAACGTCGCCATTTCCTCATATTTTGTGTATACTTCAGCGCTCCACGATTGTGTTCTGTTTGCAGATCACATAAGCATAAGCATAAAAGTTTGGAGTTTGCAAACTTTCATGTTAACGTCTTACGGTAATGTTTATGTCAATACTTACGTGTATCATTGTGAATGATCCCATTTGGTGGCTTGGGCGCAAACTTTTGTGTTTATCAATTTTATGTTGAAGTTTGCCGATAAGCAATTAATGTTTGACTATAATTATATGTGTACAAAACCGCCTTTGCTTATCATAAAATAAATAAATTTTCATTAACGTTTTCGATACTTGTGTATCATCTTCAGATGTGAAGTTAGATTAATATGATGAAAACCTTGCCTATTAGATGGAACTTAATGTCGTAATTTTTCGGGTCATATTAGTGTGATTGCTTGGACTTAACTTAGGTTGATCTATGATATACATGCTATGTTAGGTTAAATCACCGCGAGTCATGTGATATGATCTAAAATAAAACTGTTTAAGAATTGTAACCACTATTAGCGTAGTTACTGAAATGTGAACACTTTGTATAAACACTTTAAAAGTTTAAATCAAGTGGTTACAATTCTTAAACAGTTTTATTTTATACTAGCCGTACCCGTGCGCTCCGCTGCACCCGTTAGAAATAAATATAAAGTAATTACATAATTAAAATAGGACATTTGATCCAGGGAACATTCGTGTTTGATATAAGGATAAATCGTTTATTATGTTACTTAATTTAAATTGTATTTGCATAATTAAAATGCGATCATTTTGATCCAGAGACCACTCATTTGGTCATAAAAATTATTTTAGGAAATACAGGAAACGAATGTACAGAATAGTCTATCAAGTTTTCTGTGCATAAGAAACTATTTTAATCTTACCTGTCCTCGATTCACTCAGAAGTTACTGTAATAACATTATAGCATTATGTCCATCTAGAGAAACTACACTTTCCAATGGTGAAATAATAATTAATTATACAGATCGGTTAATTTAGCTTCTGATATTACTTCATACAAACACAGAAACATAATCTGTAGGCCATCTTTCATAGGTTTCGATTATTGCTGTCCAAGGCCCCTTATAGACGAAGTTTTTGTTTTTTAATTGATTACACGGCCTTAGATGGCAGTTATTTTAATTTTAAAACTCATTTATCTCATTAAATATCAGTCCTATCAAAATTTTTCAAGGAATAAAACTTATCGGAAATTATTTTTAAAGAAACTTTTGTTATGTAATATTTTTCACAAAAATCAATAATAAGCGAGATATTTCGATTTATTTAATTCAGGCCCCCTTATGACCCCCCTTTTAAATAATGTAATTTGAATGCCATGTACGGTAGCCTAAAATCTAAGTTACAACGAACTTAATTTATATTCCAATTTTCATCGAAATCCGTTCAGCCATTATCGCGTGAAAAGGTAACATACAGACAGACAGACATACAAACAAAAATTTCAAAAAAGCGATTTTCGGTTTCAAGGTGGTTAACTGTATATGTTAGGACCAATTATTTTTGGAAAATCGAAAATTACCAGAAAAATTTCGGCTACAGATTTATTATTAGTATAGATTTTAGATCATATCACATGACTCGCGGTGATTTAATCTAACATAGCATGTATATCATAGATGAACCGAAGTTAAGTCCAAGCAACCACACTAATATGACCCGAAAAATTACCACATTAAGTTCCATCTAATAGGCAAGGTTTTCATCATATTAATCTAACTTCACATCTGAAGATGATACACAAGTATCGAAAACGTTAATGAAAATTTATTTATTTTTTGATAAGCAAAGGCGGTTTTGTACACATAATTATAGTCTAACATTTTGTGTTTATGTTACGGTTATGTTTAATTTTCATTGTGAATGGGCCTTAACAGTTCATCACATTTTGGGACCAATAGAACTTGTATTTTTAATAACAACATCTTTGAAATGTTTCTGTTATCGTAAAAGTATTCTGAAATGAAGAAATTCTGCCTGAATAGTAAATATATACGACAGCTGCTTCATTTTAACAAAATTCGCCCTGAGTTACTACATTCTCCAGCACTCAATTGTGGGCTCTCCCCAGCTCAGACTTTGCTTCAAAGCTGCCCTTAATGTAACACATATCTGATCATTGTAGGAGTGGAACAGAAAACCAAAAGCATCTCAGCTATGTGGTGGGAGGAGGTACAAAGTTGAACGTAAAATTATCAAGACGATCTCGGGAATGGGGGAGAGAGTTACCTTTTGTGAATCTGACTATGAACTTCTCAACTCCTCCGAGACTCAAATTATAGAGACTGGAAATAAAAAAAAAATATATCACGTCATTTCTATCTCATTAGTGAGGCGAAACTTCAGATCAAAGGAGATATTATACAAACAGATTGCATATACTTTTTTTTAACACGACCGACGAAATGTGGGGTAAGTTATTTTAGTTACAGCTGCGGATCTGGGTTCGTTATTCCTGTTAATCAAGGGAAGGTCTGGTGATAAAACGGCGGGTCGACTGTAACAGGATTCCTGCTGATTAATTGTTCTTTTTTTTTTTTCTTTTTTTTTTTCAGGAAGATGAGTGGGAGTTGATTAAGGTAATGTATCAGTAAAACTCAGTAGATATGTTGGATATTAAATTTTGGTATACTGTTTGAACCAACAAACAAATGAATGAATAATAAATAGACGGTTGATCATGTTAAGGGGATAGGATGGTATTTTTTTTAACTTTTTTCCTATTTGGTGTAAAATATTATTTTTTTTTTTGTATGTAGAGAGCTCATAGCTGTGGCAACTCAACCAAATAAAAATATTTTGAAAAAAAAATATTTGGGGGCCCAAATTTGAAAAAAATATACCCAATGCAGGATTGTACTAAAACCGATATATCTAAACCGTTTTTAAAGATAGATTCAAACAGTTTTGGCAATATATTGTGGGATATAAAGGGAAAAGTTGAGACGGTGTCGGGTGGCGTTCCCGAGTAGCTCAGTTCGTAAGAGCGCTGGTACGTTCAACCAGAGGTCCTGGGATCGATACCCGGCCTCGGAACGTTAAGGGTGTTTGAGAATAAAGTGCTTAGGAAAATATTTGGGGAGAAAGTTACACAACTCAGAACTGCATGCATTGTATTCTTCACCTGACATAATTAGGAACATTAAATCCAGGCGTTTGAGATGGGCAGGGCATGTAGCACGTATGGGCGAATCCAGAAATGCATATAGAGTATTAGTTGGGAGGCCGGAAGGAAAAAGGCCTTTAGTGAGGCCAAGACGTAGATGGGAAGATAATATTAAAATAGATTTGAGGGAGGTGGGATATGATGATAGAGACTGGATTAATCTTGCTCAGGATAGGGACCAATGACGGGCTTATGTGAGGGCGGCAATGAACCTCTGGGTTTCTTAAAAGCCAGTAAGTAAGTAAGTAAGCATAATTATATGAAAACTATTTTTTTTGTAATTTGTGGAGAATGGCAATTTTGCATATCACCTGTTCATTTATATCCGTTTAAAATTATCAGATTGACAAAACTTACAACTAATTTCTTTCCATAATTCCCATCGGAACACAACTACCAACTCCGAATCAATGCGGCAAAATAAGGAACTCCTATGGGGATATAAGTTCCATCATAAGAGTTAAGCCCTCCTGGTTAAAATAGTATCAGTAATATGACGTAATGACGCAGGCGATGCGTGTGGAACTTTAACAAGTTGTGATCGGATAAATCTGCGCAGGCCACAATTTTTAATACGGGTCAGAAATTCGAAACTGTTCCCATCGGATGTTTAAAAATTCAATTCACATGTGGATTCTATTTTGCAGCATTGCATTTAAAAACCGGTGGGAGTATTCATTACATGTCCCCGCTGTGATTTTCAGTGGTGCTGGGCATCATATTGATCTGTGGTTGAGTTACACACCCAGCTGATAGGATAGCTACATGTGTTTCATAAGTAAGAGGTTTCCGGTTTGGTTACCACGAGGGAAATCAGGTGTTCTGACGGAAGCCTGAGCATACTTGTACATTTTAATACACGGATATGTGTGTGAATTTATCAGGTCCTCGAAGGAATTTCCACCCACGATCTGATGTACGTATAAAATAAAAACAAAAATCCTTCGACGTTGTATGTATCTCAGTTTGTATAAACACCGTTCCTCGTTTTTTTTCTTCATCCCCTTCCTTATTTTCCTTCTTGTGATTTCATTTTCTTCTCCGTCCCTCCTCTTTCTTCCTCCTCACAATCCTCCATCTCTTCATTTTTGTTCACATCCATTCTATCTCTCACCTTTTCCTGTTCATGATCTTTCTCCTCTGCTTCATTATCTCCCTCCTACTCCTCCTACTTATCCCTTTCTCGCCTTCATTATCTGTCTGTTTTCCTCTTCCTTAACTTTCTCCTCTTCTCTTTTTTATTTCTTATTTGTCCATAAAAGAGCTGAAAGACGTAAGACTTGTCAAAGGAAAAAGATTAATTGAACAGAATAAAAATTACAGTTATTAACATCACTGTAAACCCACACGTTTTTAATCTAAATTGTATTACCCTAATTTATCTCGTCATTCCGTTTCTCCACATCCTCATTATCTCCCTCCTTATCCACCTCGTATTTATTCTTTTCATCATTATCTCCCTCCTTACCGTCCGCATCTCTGTTCTCCTCTACGTTATATCTCTCCTTTCTCTCCTCGTCTTTCTCCCCTCCTAGATTATCTCTCTGCTTTTCGTCCTCATCTTTCTCCTCTCCTGCATTATCTCTCTCCTTTCTCTCCTCGTCTTTCTCCCCTCCTACATTATCTCTCTGCTTTTCGTCCTCATCTTTCTCCTCTTTTTCATTATCTCTCTGCTTTTCGTCCTCATCTTTCTCCCCTTTTTCATTACCTCCCTCCTTTTCCACCTCGTCTTTCTCCTCTCCTCCATTATCTGTCCTTTTCCCCTCGTCTTCCTCCTCTCCTCCATTATCTCTCCTTTTCCTCCTCGTCTTTCTCCTCTCCTCCATTATCTCTCTGCTTTTTCTCCTCGTCTTTCTCCTCTCCCCCATTATCTCTCTGCTTTTTCTCTTCGTCTTTCTCCTCTCCTACTTTATCTCTCTGCTTTTCGCCCTCATCTTTCTCCTCTTTTTCATTATCTCTATGCTTTTCGTCCTCATCTTTCTCCTCTTTTTCATTATCTCTCTGCTTTTCGTCCTCGTATTTCTCCTCTTTTTCATTATCTCCCTCCTTTTCCCCCTCGTCTTTCTCCTCTCCTCCTTTATCTCTCCTTTTCCTCCTCACCTTTCTCCTCTCCTCCATTATCTCTCTCCTTTTCCTCCTTGTATTTCTCCTCTTTTTCGTTATCTCCCTCTTTTTCTTCCTTGTCTTTCTCCTCTTTTTCATTATCTCTCTCCTTTTCCTCGTCGTCTTTCCCCTCTCCTCCATTATCTCTCTCCTTTTCGTCCTCGTCTTCCCCTCTCCTCCATTATCTCTCTGCTTTTCGTTCTCGTCTTTCTCTTTTTCATTACCTCCCGCCTTTTCCTCCTCGTCTTTTCTCCTCTCCTCCATTATCTTTCTCCTTTTCGTCCTCGTCTTTCCCCTCTCCTCCATTATCTCTCTGCTTTTCGTTCTCGTCTTTCTCCTCTTTTTCATTACCTCCCGCCTTTTCCTCCTCGTTTTTCCTCCTCTCCTCCATTATCTGTCTGCTTTTCCTCCGTCTTTCTCGTCTCCTTCATTATCTCACTGCTTTTCGTCCTTATTTGTCTCCTCTTCTTCATTACATCTCTCCTATTCCTCCTTACTTGTCACCACTTCTTTATCTGCTCTCTTTTCCTTATCTTTCTCCTCTGCTTCATTATCTCCCTCCTTATCTCGTCTTTATCTTTATCTTCGTCCTCTTCTGCCTTCTTTTTCCTGTTATCTTTCACTCTTGTTCATTATCTTCCTCTTCTTTATCCTTACCTTTCTTACCGTCTTCATTATCTGCCTTGTTTCCTCTTATCTTTCTTCTCATCCTCTTTAACTTCTTCCTTCTTCTATTTTTTACCTCCCTCTTCGTCCTCACTATCTCCCCACTTTCCTTCTCCTTATCTTTCTTCTTCACGTCCCTATTATCTCTCTCTTTTCCCTCTTTGCTTTGTTTCGCTTCGTCTTCATTATCCACCCATCCTTTTCCTTCTCCTTATGTTTATTTCATGTGTGTCTGCTTTTCCGCTTATCTTTTTTCTCCTCGTCCTTTTTATCCCTTTTTCCTTCTCGAACCTTCTTTCGTTCCTCGTTATATTTATTCTTGTGTTTATTATCTCTCTACTTCTCCTCTTCCTTATCTTTCTTCTCATCCTTCTCTCTCTTGTTTTCCTACTCTTTATCGTCTCTCCATTTCCTCTTCCTCGTATTCTTTCTCCTTTCTTCCTCTTCATCGTCCTCGTTAACTTTATTTTTAGAGATGATTGAATATTTAGACACGCAATGCTTTCTCATTCACTATCCTTCTCTCGCTCCTTCGCTTATATAATAAGTTTAATCAATGACATCCCGTCTATTTTCGCAGAGCACGCTTATACAACCGATTGCTCAGGTAGGCGGTTTACTATGGATTGCCACGTTGCAGCAAAACTAACATAGAACGACCCCTAGAGGACGATTTAGCCACTCTGTCTCCGCTTTTAGTCCTGTCATTCTGTTGGACGTAAACAAGGAAGTCTTCCAGACAGGGACTATGTTTGTTCAAAATTACTACAGGATTGACAGCTCGTGAAACTTCTGTAGGAGAGGGACAACATAACAGACAACGCTTACTTTCAACCAGTCGGAAAGAGCACATGACCATAGTCATCAAAAACCAGGAGTTGCCAAAAGATGCTCCACACTTTATCTCAAATACGACATTTCGGAATCGGTCGTTTAATGACACTAAATGAAGTACTCGGTTAGCATGCGTTGTTTTGATTGATGATAACGAGATAAGGCCTAGAACTCGCCATAGAATTACCTGACATTGACATTACAGTTGGGGAAACCTCGGAAAAAACTCAACCAGGTTATCAACCCAAGCGAAATCGAACCCATCCCCAAAAGTAAGCCCTGGTCAGCAGGGAAACACGCTACCGTCTGAATTACGTTGGTGGATCACAGTGTTATAAAGAATTTATAATTTATTTTAGTAGACAGTTTATTAACATAATCTTGGTTACATTTGTAATGTGTGTGACAAGCTGTGGTATGAACGAAACGTAAGCCCAGTGAACTTTTTTATGTACCAAGAATGAGGGGATTGCAAGGGATTTCTTAGATCTTGCCACATCTAATCCGCCATGACGTGAACAAAGATTCATGAAATAAATAAATAAATAAATAATTAAATAAATAAAGAAAGAAAGAAAGAAAGAAAGAAAGAAAGAAAGAAAGGAATGAATGAATGAATGAATAAATGAATAAATGAATAAATAAAGAAATAAAGAAATAAAGAAATAAAAAAATAAAGAAATAAAGAAATAAGGAAATAAGGAAATAAGGAAATAAGGAAATAAGGAAATAAGGAAATAAGGAAATAAGGAAATAAAGAAATAAAGAAATGAATAAAGAAATAAAGAAATAAATAAAGAAATAAAGAAATGAATAAATAAATAAAGAAATGAATAAATAAATAAATAAAGAAATGAATAAATAAATAAATAAATAAAGAAATGAATGAATAAATAAATAAATAAAGAAATGAATAAATAAATAAATAAATTAATAAATAAATAAAGAAATTAATAAATAAATAAAGAAATGATAAATAAATAAATTAATTAATAAATAAAGAAATGCATAAGTTAATAAATAAATAAATAAATAAATAAATAAATAAATGAATAAATAAATGAATAAATACATAAAGAAATGAATAAATAAATAAATGAATAAATAAATGAATAAATACATAAAGAAATGAATAAATAAATAAAGAAATGAATAAATAAATAAAGGAATGAATAAATAAATAAATAAAGAAATGAATAAATAAATAAAGAAATGGATAAATAAATAAATAAATAAATAAAGGAATAAATAAATAAATAAATAAAGGAATAAATAAATAAAGAAATGAATAAATAAATAAAGAAATGAATAACTAAATAAAGAAATGATAAATTAATAAAGAAATGAATAAATTAATAAAGAAATGAATAAATAAATAAATAAGTAAATAAAGAAATAAAGAAATAAATAAATCTTTCTTGTGTCACTTTAATTGTTCTTTCGTTAATTCGGAAGTGCTGATCACGAATATAACATCGATTTTTGTGAAATGTCAGTATTTTGCACAGAAATCATATCTATATTTTTATCATAATTTAATATATAATACTGTTAATATTCATTATATCGACTATAAACAAATAAGTTAGCGATATAGAAAAATGTCAGTGTTATATATTAAACAGTGTGAGCCGTAAGTAATGACATTAATTTGAGGAGGTTATTCTTTGAGATATTTAAAAAAAAAGTTTAATATAATTTTGCTCGTGTTTGCTTGACTTTCGAGATAAAAATTGTTTTATATGAAACATTTCATGGCATGTATTGAGAAAGATTAAACATTTCATATCATGTATTGAGAAAGCCATTGATTTAATTCCCAATATAATAATAATAATAATAATAATAATAATAATAATAATAATAATAATAATAATAATAATAATAATAGTAATAATAATGATAATAATAATAATCTGTGGCGCTACAGCCCGTGAAGAACCCAGAACGACCAGCCAGCTGCTGGCCTCACGCCCACATGCCGAAGCAGAGGTGGACGATCACCCAACAAGAATGGAGATATCGTGTGGTTAGCCCGATGATCCCTCCAACCGTTATAGCTGGCTTTTGCAACCGGATTTCGCTTCCTATCGTAGCTCCCGAAGTGCATCACGATGCTGGGTGGACACCGGTCCCTTATACTGGCCGAAATGTTATGAGAAAATTTCTTCCCCCATGAGGACTCGAGCCAGCGCTCATTCCTTAACGCGAGTCCTAGGCAGAATGCCTTAGACCACGACGCCACGGCGCGGGACTAATTCCCAATATGCTTAGTCAGTTTAAGAGAGCAGTGTATTATAATAATACATTATTGAAAGAATTTTAGTTTTGTCTTTTAAATTTGTAGAAATGTGATCCGAATATATGTAGAATTGTAAAGTTTATTTGCAGATCGAAAAGTTACATTTGTTCGGATCAAATTTCTGAAGATTTAAAGCATCAAACTAAAATTCTTTCGATCATTTATCATCATAGTACACTGCTTTCCCAAAATACGCTATGTAATGTTTTCTATGAAATAATTTTTTCTCTCGAAAAGGAAGAAAAAAGGAGCAAAGCTGTATTAAACTTTTTTGTTTGAAATATCTCAAAGAATAACCCCTTCAAATTAGTGACTTTACTTACGGTTCACTCTATATAGCTAGGATACATTTATACAGGGACATCATTTTTATTTTTACTTCAATTTTTATTGTACTTGAGGTTTTGAATGTACTTCACTCCCACCCCCCTCTACTAGCAAACTTCCAACCGTTCTACACACAGAACCGAGGCGCGTATGAAGTACTGACTTAGTGAGTATAGTACGTTCCAGAAAAATATGTTCGCGTTTTCCAGTGACGAAAGAGATTTCAATATTGAATAATATTTTCGCACAGGTACTGTCGTCCGTTTGCCTACGTCGCATCCTGGTTTCCCCTCACCTGCTTCTGTTCGCCCCTCTTTAAAGTCTAGTAGCTGGGCTGTCTTAGCTCTTTTCTGAAAACATTAATTTCTGTTAGGAATTGAACGTCTACGTAATATTATACAACTGTTTACAATAACTTAAATAAAAGGGCCTCGTTAAGTAATTAACTGTCACGTGATTCCCCCCCTCTTTCTACGACCCTGCAACAAAACCACTTGAACGGACAGTAGATAGCATTTCTGAGTAATTTTATCTTTTCGGATCGGGCAGAAGTGAAGACTAAATTTACAGTACGTAAGGTACTCTTTTATAGAGTAGGTATAGAATTATTTCAACATGAGTTACTCGTACGAATAATGAAACTTGTAATTGGAATTAGGTACAATAGTCTATAGGACGATAATATGCACAAAAGAACTGAAGCCTGTATCTAAATGAACGGCCACCATTTTCAAAAATGTGTTTAAATATCCGTATTATGATTATTTTTTAATTTAACTTCATTCTCTATATTGTACGCTAATGTGCTGTAACAGTATACAATATACACTGCATAATTAATACGTCCGAATGGATAGCTAGCTCAATTCGTGAGTAAAAGCACTACGTGTTAATACAATACTGTATTTTGATTAAAGAAAAACCTAATGAAAATTATCAAACTCAAAATAGCGATATTTCCTAGTTTACATAAATGGATGAACTACTTTTCTTCCCTCCTATACCTAGTAAAGTGATTTGTTTGTATTTTACGCCAGTATCATCGAACTCCAGTCTTGGAAGTAGGAGCAAGCGGTTTTTCCGGTTCTACACCTTTAATCTAAAGATATAGCCAGGTTAATATTAAAAATGTTATTAAAAATAAAATGATGTCCCTGTACTAATATGTTACCAGTGAAATAGAAACGAACAGCAGGTGAGGTTCTTTACTTGCAATACTCCTACTGTTATCAATATTACTGCTACAAATGGCTACTGGCGTTGCTCTAGCGGTAGCGCGTTAGCCTGCTCATCCGGGGCTGCGCTTGGTCATGGGTTCGATTCCTGCCTGTTCGATTTCCTAGTTGGTTTTTTTCCCCTCGAGATTTTCCCCAACCGTAAGGCGAATGTCAGGTAATCTATTGCGAATCCTTAGCGTCGTATCGCTATCACCAACTCAATTGATGTTAAAATAGCCTAGTAGCTGACACAGCGTCGTTAAATAATCTACTAAAAGAATTATTGCTACGATGGCTGTTGCTGCTGCTGCTGCTGCTGCTGCTACTACTACTACTACTACTACTACTACTACTACTGCTGCTGCTGCTAGTTGTGTATTCAAGATGTATAATATATAGCCTATTTTGATTTCTGTAAATTGCTTTCTGATTTGGAAATAACCTGATTGTCGGCAAACATAATTGTCATTACAAAATCATGTTTTTTAAAATTACTTGAATAAAATTGTATGGGCTATTCCATCTCAAATCGACCGAAATATAGAGAAAATTGACCTTGCAATTTTTAAATACAATTAAACTTTTTTTGTCCGTTGACAACTGTGATACAATGCTTTGTGCAAAATTTTGAGGCATCAGAACTTCATAGTGTTTAAATTAAAAATATTTAAATTTATCGTATTTTCATAAAATTAGCAACTTTAAACTGTTGTGGCTCCGAAACCCTTTCACCTAATAATCAAAATCATGGTTAATTTTAATGCTGAGGAATTAAAGTTTATATTGACATGTAAACAGTTTTTCTTACTTTTAATGGAAATGGATAAATTTAGATTTTAGTTTATTAAGACGCCTTTGACCATGAAAAAATATTTTATAAATATATGGTTAGATTCCGCATTGAAAGTACAAATAAACACATATTTTTTACTGGTGCACCGTTGATAAGAAAGTATTGAAAAATCAAATAAAAAAATAAATAGTAACGCGTGAAGTAACCAGCTGACTGTGAGGCGGGAGTTAGCCGAGACAAACAAGGCCAGGAGACAAACACGTGATGTTTCGTCTAGTAGCGTATAGCTGGGCTAGCTTTATCACAAGTTTTCATAAACACAGGAGTAAAATGACGCCAAACTCTCTCGGCCAGTGCGTGCAGTACTGCGCCGTTCAAGTCCAGGCGTGTGAAAATAATTTATTTAATACCCTCGAAACTTATTGTCGAGCCACTAAGCAAACAATGCCGAATCCCTCTTAGTAATGCAAGGTTTTTTCTCAATATTTTTAAAATTTTTATAAATGGGCAAAAAGCCTAAAAGTAAGTAAAACCAGATTATCTCTCTCTCTGCATACAATAAAAATAAGGATTACTTCTTAACATAACCTACGAAATGTCTGCTTCAAAATAAGCTCCCGTTCAGTATTCTGCAGTAAATGATTCCAGAGTTCTGAGCGCTGAAAGAGGCTTGTTTTTATAAAATACGCTAAATTTGTCGCTCAATACTACGAAAACCGTTTGACTCTCGATAGTATATTTTTGAAAATGCACTGTCCTCAGCACCTTGTATAAGTAGGGAAAAAATTAGGTTATAAAAAAATGCCAGGTTTTTTACTGATCGATTTCATATGGAATAGCCCGTATACTATTTTCGTTCCATTGCCTGGAATTTCATCAATATAAATATTAATAAGTTGCAATGCCATTTTGGAAGCTAGTGATATGTTCTGGGAATACTGCAGTATGTCCACATTTTATGTACGCCATGTACAGACGTGGACAAATTATTAGGAAAATTGAAGATTTTTATTATATATTTTTTTTTCAAAACATGATTCTTCAATTTAGACTACAGTTGACATTTTTGCGTATTTCCAAATTATTAGCAAAATTGAAGATTTGTATTGTACATTTTTAGAAAATTTAACTCTTCAATTGGACAACATTTGATTTTTTGCATATTTACAAATTATTAACAAAATTGAAGTTTTTTATTATATATTTTTACAAAATTCGATTCTTCAATTTGGAATACAGTTGACATTTTGGATATTTCCAAATTATTCTTTATTGTATATTGTTTATTTTTATTGTGTATTGTTTATATTGTGTATACCACTGCCACCGGGTGCTTGCCCACTTGCAGTGTAAATAAATACATACATACATTAGCAAAACTGATGATTTTTATTTGATAGTTTTACAAAATTTGACCCTTCAATTTAGACTGTAGTTGACATTTTTGCTAATTTACAAATTATTAATAAAATTGAAGATTTTTAATATATATTTTTACAAAATTTAACTCTTCAATTGTCAACTGTAGTCTAAATTGAAAAGTCAAATTTTGTAAACAGAATTATCATAAAAATCGTCAATTTTGTTAATAATTTGTCCACGTCTGTATATGTTACCGTAAATGTGCGAAGATTGGTAAATGTTAGAATTTACCGGTATAACCTAACATTTACCGTTACAGTGCGGTAAAACCCCGAAATATCTTATTAGATTCATACATTTTGAACTTTTACCAAGAAATGTTGGTAAATCTCAGGTTTTACCGACGCGAGCTGGTAAAAGCTAGACCGAAGAATCCTGCCTCCGTTGTACAGGTTCAGACATAATTACAGGATCGGTAAAGTGAAGCGGGTCCGAGAGGCTGCCGAAGAAGGTCTTGAAACGCAAGCGAAGAAAATGAAAGCAGTCACTTGTAACAAAATTCCAAAACTTTCAGTCGGACATAATTTGAGAATTAAAGTACCGGATGTAGACCGGGGAAAAATTGACGCAAAATCAATAGTAGCAGTGGTCATAAAAATTCAAGATGACGAGTTTTGTAAACTTGGTACCAAAGCTGGCAAACTGAAGTCATTGTTCATTAGGAACCAATTTATATTGTGCAAAGAAAATTTTATCATCATCGAAGAAGTAGGAAAGGAAGAAATTAGTGTACGGGAAGTGGTTGGCAAACTATCTTTTGTTGGAGGTCAAGGGTTCAAAAAGTGTAATTGTTTAAAAAACTGTTGAACAAAAAAAATGTTTGTGTAAATCATCTTCCATGTTGTGTAATTCTAAATGTTACAACAGCCAACCTTGTTGTAACAAGAATTAACATTCATAATGTTTGTTTTACTTTATTTGTGGACCTGGACTGTTTGAGGGAAAATACTATAACAGACAGTGGTTAAAACTATAATATTTTTCACTATTTTTAATACGTAATAATAATAATAATAATAATAATAATAATAATAATAATAATAATAATAATAATGATTTATTTAACCTGGCACAGTTAAGGCCATACGGCCTTCTCTAACACTCAACCAGGAGTAAAAACTGCGTTATAGAAACACTACAAATTTACAAAGTACACACAAAACTGTTTATTATAATGACATTCGAATGTAAAATTATTTAAATAACTTCGATTTATAATAAATATAAATTATTTCAGTCATTACTGAAACATTTTTATTTATGCTTTTAAATAGATCCTAAAACAACAATAAAAAGATGAATCAGAAATGGATATGTAAAAGTGGGAAGAACGGAAAATCATAGTAAATATTTTTTTTATTAAATTAATACGACTTTGCCACAACTGATCGGTAAATCCTGAAATTTACCAACATCTCTTGGTAAATTTCAAAATGTATACATCTAATAAGAAATTTCGGGGTTTTACCGCACCATAACGGTAAATGTTAGGTTATATCTGTAAATTCTAAGATTCCCCGGTTTTCGTACATTTACAGTAACACTAGTGGCTTGTGCAGCAAATGCTGCTGCAAACTAAGTTCATTAGACGTTCAAATAAAAATTTTTCATATTTATTTTCAATGAAGAATACTTGTCTTTTTGATAGTTATTTGCTTCCATAATAATTAAACATACTCCCTCTGAATGGATTATTTTAGGCCAAATACTTTTTCTTGAACCCATCCAACTTCAGTTTTTGAGTTTCAAAAGGAAAACGCAAGTATCAATGTCAGGACGATAGCAGTAGCTATCTCAGGTCATTGTGGATTTTAGGCAAAAGTTAAAAAAAAGTCAGGTTTGCTAAGCTTTCGAACAATAGCATTTTCGTATAGCTGCTGCATGTAGAACTTGAAATGTAGAGCGTAAAATCATTTTATCCTACTAAGAGATCTTGCTGAAATGATCTGGAGACTACAAAATTTTCTAGGCCTCTTATTTTATCAGTAAGTAATACCTTTTGATCTTTCCTTAGGAACTGTAATTTTTGCGCTCTCTCGAGCCAATACTGAAGACAATGACACGTATCAGTATCTACACTACACCGCCATTAAGTATATGAAAAAGACCCAACCCCACTGGTTTAATAAATATAAAAATATTTGATTTTTAATAACAATATTATTATCTTACCTAAGTTTTGTATATATAGCAGTCATTCAGTAAATTATAGAAATGAAGATCTAAACTAAGATATTCTCTACATTTACTTATATAACCTCAAAACGTTTCACTTTCATGTCATCAATATAGCATCAATATTATGTACAATTAATGAAAAATAGACGCATCATGATATTAACTGTAATAATATTTAATTTCTAATGGTAATAATGTCATAAAACCACATCAAGTTTCGTAGATTTGAATATCCAATACACAGCTGTACTCAGAAAATTATACATTGCAGAATCAGTTTTAATAACAAATTGAATTGAGCTCTAAATATGTCGGCAATCCTGCAGGTCATGGCCTTCGTGTAATAGCCTATTGTTTATTGTAGTGTGTGTTTTATCCTGAAATTCAATCAAGTTGTCCGTGATTCAATAAAATTATTTCTGGAAAATAGGAAAATTATGTAGGAAAATTGACATTTCACTAAAAACTACTACTTTCCGAAAAACTTTGGATGCCAGGCATGAAAATGAGGGGTCACTCATTAAAATCCGTTCAGTCGTTTTCCCGTAATTTCCATTACCAGTTCAAATTATATATATATATAGATATACAACATGAAACATCCAAATAACACCACATTTAAGGACGTATAGAAGAGTATTCTGATGAAGTAAAGGGTGCAAGAAGCCACGGGAATTGCCACATAGAGAAGAAAATGATGAACCGTTGGGACCATATAACTTTGAGACGACCCTGTACAATTTAGTTAGCAGGGTTACTTTAGGGTTCACCTTCCCTTCCCGCCCCCGCTCTCCCTATCCCCTTTTCAGTCTGTCTCTTTCACTCGTTCTTTCCGATTTCTCTTTGCAATCCGGATTCTTCTTAATTTCTCATCTTCTCCCGCTCTGACCTTATCTTCATCACTGTATAACCAGGCCTGTTCCTCGTTCATTAATTTCTCCCGAACCTCCTGACCGTGTCAGGAACACTTGTGGGCCCCGGGCCCTCAGGCAAAGTTCGTTTTCTTTATGAGTTCAGACGACGTTAGCAAGGAACGGTATTGCGTTATATCAACTTCAGAAACTGTCTGCCTGGGAGGGTTGCTCCCCGAAACCACCCTTATCCAGGCGGGGTTCATAAAGGACGCTGAGCTGGTGAACCTCTTAAATACAAGGACGTGTCTTGAGAGGCTCTCCCTCTCCACCTCCCACCTACGTCTGGGATTGGACGCACACAAAGCTGCTTGTACCTATGCTCAGAGTTTCATTACACCTCCATGAGTTATTTAATGACTTCATATCGTATTGAAAGTTGTTTGAACTTAAACTGAATTACATTGAAAAGGCGAGAAAAAATTGTAGTTTCCATAGTAATAGGAGATGTCAGTTCACTTGCCTTGATTAGAAATATATTCAGTGACTAGCCGTACCCGTGCGCTCCGTTGCACCCGTTAGAAATAAATATAAAGTAATTACATAATTAAAATAGGACATTTGATCCAGGGAACATTCGTGTTTGATATAAGGATAAATCGTTTATTATGTTACTTAATTTAAATTGTATTTGCATAATTAAAATGCGATTATTTTGATCCAGAGACCACTCATTTGGTCATAAAAATTATTTTAGGAAATACAGGAAACGAATGTACAGAATAGTCTATCAAGTTTTCTGTGCATAAGAAGCTATTTTAATCTTACCTGTCCTCGATTCACTCAGAAGTTACTGTAATAACATTATAGCGTTATGTCCATCTAGAGAAACTACACTTTCCAATGGTGAATTAATAATTAATTATACAAATCGGTTAATTTAGCTTCTGATATTACTTCGTACAAACACAGAAACATTATCTGTAGGCTATCTTCCATAGCTTTCGATTGTTGCTGTCCAAGGCCCCTTATAGACGAAGTCATTTGTTTTTTAATTCATTACACGGCCTTAGATGGCAGTTATTTTAATTTTAAAACTCATTTATCTCATTAAATATCAGTCCTATCAAAATTTTTCAAGGAATAAAACTTATCGAAAATTATTTTTAAAGAAACTTCTGTTATGTAACATTTTTCACAAAAACCAATAATAAGCGAGATATTTCGATTTATTTAATTCAGGCCCCCTTATAACCCCCCTTTTAAATAATGTATTTTGAATGCCATATAGCCTAAAATCTAAGTTACAACGAACTTAATTTATATTCTAATTTTCATATAAATCGGTTCAGCCATTATCGCGTGAAAAGGTAACAAACATACAGACAGACACAAACAAAAATTTCAAAAAAAGCGATTTTCGGTTTCAGGGTGGTTAATTGTATATGTTAGGTCCAATTATTTTTGGACAATCGAAAATTACCAGAAAAATTTCGGCTACAGATTTATTATTAATATAGATGATTGTTTTTTATTAGTTGTTTATTATTAATTGTCATTGTTTAGTGTAATTAGTTACCACTGCCACTGGGTATTTATCCATTTGCAGTGTGAATACATACATACATACATACATGTTTTACGCGGGACTAGACTCAAGGAACTAAATCATACCTCTTGCCAAAATAAAATATCGTTATATTTTTATCAAAATCTTGCTATTCTAGTTAGATGGGAAGGTAGATGCAGTTTGTTTTAGAGTTACTAATTTACACTGGCCGGTAGGGAATGCAGACAAGGCCTCTAACTCAGTGATTGGAACAAAGCTGGTAGTAAATTGTGACGTGTGCAGCAGAATGAAATCCGTATGGGAAAGAGGTGGCTGAGGAGACGTAATAGATAAATAGAGGGGAAGGTTGTAATTATAGGATCTGTGAGCTGGCGTGTCCAGCCTCTACTCGGGGTTCTCTCTAACAAAGAGGAAATAATTTCTCAGCTCACACACGGAAATGCAAAGGCCTAGGGGTGGTTTTCAACGAAAGGGGGGAGGAAAGGCGCCCGAAAGTGATCAAGGGAGCGTGACATGACAACCCGCAAGTATCGTCACTTGGAGTTCCATATACGTTGCCCTGTCAACAAGTTGGTACAGCCGGAGCCGAAGACCATAGCAACACCACGTTCTTATCATCGTCATTATTTTGTTTCAGACATACCGTATATTTTTCTGAGTATAACACATAGGATTTTGCAATTCATTTTGAAAGTGTTTCAGATAAGTCTCTGGATAATATCAATGAATATTTTTGGTTTCAGCCAATAACTTATCATATAATATTCAAGGAATAAATCCTTTATATTACATATTTTATGAATTGTATAAACATTTTGTCGCACTTTTTCAAATTTCAAATTTATTCACAATTTACATTTGAGATGATACATATGAATAGATACCCGAAATGAGCATATGCTCGTGCTCGGGTACAGTCCAGTAGTCTACATAGTTTTTACAGATATCAATAATAATGTTGATGATAGAAATAATAGTAACAACAACAATAATAATGATAATAATAATAATAATAATAATAATAATAGAATAGCCGTGATGGAGATGATACAAATATAGCAATACAAATTAATTCATTAATAATAATAATAATAATAATAATAATAATAATAATAATGATAATAATAATAAAACAAAAATATTTACAATTCTAAAATAAATACTAAGACGGATAAAATAAAATATAAAATCACTTAGCGAGAGTCAACACAACTTAAATAAGCATATAATAACCAGGAAAAAAATTAACTCGAAAATCAACAGAAAAGTTCCTTGTATCGCAGACGACAGCAACCGCCGTATTGACATTGAGCTATGCATTATTGGTAGTAGGGGGAGCCGAAGGTCTACGTAACTGCCGTTCTCTTCGAATCTTCTCATACAACCATGGAAAGTTAATGCTGAAAAACCAAATGTCTACGAGTCAAACTGTTCATTATTACCAGGATAAATACAAATAATACTGAAATGTATTAATCAAGTTTCAGTTATAGATCTCCCCTTTTGTGGAATAATAATAATAATAATAATAATAATAATAATAATAATAATAATGTTTTATTTTCGCTGGCAGAGTTAAGGCCATAAGGCCTTCTCTTCCACTCAACCAGCCTTAATCAATACAATACATAAATTTAAATTACAAATATTTTCACTACACTTAAAAGGTTCTCCAGCAATAATCTTCACTACACATTTATTTAAATTTAGATAAATCTATAAGGTAAAGTAGTAACTTAATTTATGAGCTAATTTAATTCAATGAATTATAATTAATTTAATATTTGAGATAGCTAGTAAAATGATGAAAATTAATTTAATATAAGCTTACTAGGACTATGTTACAGGGAGAATATATATATTTCTATTTCTATAATGAGAATATTAATGTATTTGCCATTAGAGGTTTTGTAAATCTATTTAGAGAAATTAAAGATAATAATAATAAGAATGGACAGATGTTAGTTTCATTATAAGTAACAAATATTAATCAGCAATTCATCTGTTAAGTAAGAATTTATGTAATTTTGACCTAAATGAAGCTATTGTCCAACAACCCCTTATATCACTCGGAAGCGAGTTCCAATTTCTAGCAACTGAAACTGTATAGGATGAAGAATATAAAGATGTCTTGTGGTAGGGTATAATGAGTAAATTTTTATAATGAGATCTTGTACTTAGCTGATGATATGCGGATAAATTTTGAAAACGAGAAGCCAAATAGATTGGGGTAGCGGTGCGCAGAATTTGAAATAAGAGAACAAGAGAATGCAGGGCTCGTCGATCGCTTAGCCTTAGCCAAGACAGAGTTTGGAAAGACGGGGAAACATGATCATACTTACGAATATTACAAATATAACGGACGCACGCATTATGCACACGTTGTAGCCTGTTGCTCAAATTTGCATTTAGGTTACTTAATATAATATCGCAGTAGTCAAAGTGTGGCATCACGAGTGTTTGTACAAGGATTAATTTTAATTTATCAGGAAGAAAGTTCTTCAGTCGCTTTAATGAGTGAATAATGGAAAATATTTTTTTGGAAGTGTGATTCACTTGTTCATTCCATTCCAGGTGACAATCCATATAAATACCAAGGTTCTTCACTGTCGTACTGTATGGAATAGTAGTATTATTTACAATTATCGGTGGCAAATTTTGTTTGTCACACTTCGATCTTTGATGTTCTATTAAGATTGCCTGCGATTTACTTGCATTTAAATTAAGTCCGTGCGTTTTCGACCATATGGATATAGAATTCAAGTCATCATTAACTTTAGTTATGGCGTCATTTATGTAGTTAGGTCGAGTAGGCAGATAGATTTGTATGTCGTCAGCATAAATATGGTGTCGGCAGGATGTTAGATTAGAAGAAATATCATTAATATAAATAGAAAATAGTAAAGGTCCTAGGACAGAGCCTTGTGGTACGCCAGTCTTCGTGGTACGCCACGTGGAATAACGTGGAAGAGGTATCATATCAAAATATTTTATAAATGACGGGGAAAATATAAATTTCAAGAACTCTCTAGTGACAAGAGATAGTGATAAGTACAATCAAGTGTATCTGTGGCGATGCTAAGAAATCATTTATTGGAGATATACACTGTTATTAATTAAGAAAATGATGTATTTATATTTATTACAATGTTTCATCTTATAGGTTACATGCATCAGATAAATACAATAAATATTAGTAACATATAATGCTAGTAACACTTAAAATAATAATAAAATGTATCAAATATCATACAAACATTTGACATCATAAGATACATACAGTTTCTAATATATTAACCTCAATTGTAAGTAGAGCAGATATTAATCAATATTAGAGGTGAATACTAAAATTAGGTTAAAAGTTAAAAAATTTAAAACATTAAAAACATTTTGAAATAACACGAGCCTTCACTTACTTATATAGTAAGCATTTTGTTGTGTATTTATGATTAGTCAAACAAAGTTGTTGTGTAAATTGTTAATTTGTAAGTGAAAACTCGTTTACATTTTTGTTTACGTGATAAAATTGTTTGTATTCTATATAGGATATATTACATGTTGTAATTGATATTGTTGACTGATATTTATATTGCTTTATATGTTTATGTATGTATGTATTTATTTACACTGCAAGTGGGCAAGCACCCGGTGGCAGTGGTATATACAATATTAACAATACACAATAAAATGATAAGCAATACACAATAAAATTACAATACACAATACAATTTTACAACACATACACAATTTTATACACAATACAATAAGAATACACAATACAATTTAACACAATAATAATAAAACAAATAAAATACCTAATTTTACAATACAACCTACATAATTATATATAGGCCCTACATAAGTTTCAATAGTCTTTCACTTTACTCTCATCTCATTCCCTGTAGTGGCACTATGACGCATTTCACTGACACTTTAGCACACATTTCACTGACACTCTGTAACACATTTCACTGACACTATAGAACACATTTCATTGACGCTATAAATTATCACTGATCGGAACTGTTCACTGCACTGTAAAACCATAACTTCACTGACTCACCTCGCTTCACTGATACAACAGTTCAAATAAGTGAAATAATTACATCCTTATGCATACTTATAAACAGAACTACATTTAAACTAAACATTTCCAGTCTAAGGCCCTCTTACACGCTATTTTTAAATAATTTACAATTCAAACCAAGGAAGTAAACTCGTCAGGCTAGATAAATACATGTCACCTTAAAACATTAAATGTTGAATGTCACCTTAATTTTAATTTGCACTTTATACACAAATTTTTAAGTTATTCTTGAATCTCCTTAAGGAAGGACAGCCCTCAAAGACCGTTGCAGGTAGGTCATTCCAATCATTTATAGTATATGGTATAAAATTTGGTAACTAAGTTTATAGTTGCTCTCGTGTATTATTCTTGTGTGGTTTACATAGAAACATATAAAGCAATATAAATATCGGTCAACAATATCTATTACAACATGTAATATAGGCTAGAATACAAACAATTTTATTATGTATACAAAAATGTAAACGAGTTTTCACTCACTAATTAAGAATTTACATAACAACTTTGCTTGATTAATCATAGATACATAACAAAAAATGCTTATTGTATAAGTAAGTGAAGGCTCATAATATTTCAAAATGTTTTTAATGTTTTAAATTTTTTACTTTTAAGCTAATTTTAGCATTTACCTCTAATATTGATTAATATCTGCTCTACTTATAACTGAGGTCAATATATTAGAAACTGTATGTATCTGATGGTGTTGCAAGTGCAACGAAAACGTTTATAGAAATGATAAAATATGTAATATGAAGGGTTTATTCCTTGAATATTGCATGAAAAGTCAATGACTGAAACCACAAACATTCACTGATATAACACATAGGAGTTTAATATTGCCATTCATTCATACATAGTGTTCTGCCCAAGGGCAGGTCTTTCACTGCAAACCCAGCTTCCTCCAATCTTCCCTTTTTTTCTGCCTTCTCTTTGTCTCCTCATATCTATACTAATAATAAATCTGTAAGCGAAATTTTCGATTTTCCAAAAATAATTGGTGTTAACATGTATAATTAATCATCCTGAAACCGAAAGTAGCTTTTTTGAAATTTTTGTTTGTATGTCTGTCTGTCTGTCTGGATGTTTGTTACCTTTTCACGCGATAATGGCTGAACCGATTTATATGAAAATTGGAACATAAATTAAGTTCGTTGTAACTTAGATTTTAGGCTATTTGGCATTCAAAATACTTTATTTAAAAGGGGGGTTATAAGGAGGCCTGAATTAAATGAACCGAAATATCTCGCTTATTATTGATTTTTGTGAAAAATGTTACATAACAAAAGTTTGTTTAAAAATTATTTCCGATAAGTTTTATTCCAGGAAAAATTTTGATAGGACTGATATTTAAGTCTGTCTGTCTGTCTGGATGTTTGTTACCTTTTCGCGCGATAATGACTGAACGGATTTCGATGAAAATTGGAATATAAATTAAGTTCGTTGTAACTCAATTTTAAGCTATATATAGCATTCAAAATACTTTATTTAAAAGGGAGAGTTATAAGGGGGCCTGAAGTAAATAAACCGAAATATCTCGCTTATTATTGATTTTTGTGAAAAATGTTACATAACAAAAGTTTCTTTGAAAATGATTTCCGATAAGTTTTATTCCGGGCAAAATTTTGATGGGACTGATATTTAAGGATATACAAGGGTTTTAAAATAACAATACAACACATTTCCACCGCCGCCTCAGATTATAGTTCCGTAACTGCTATGTGCAAAATATTAAATTTTTTAGTAGGAAGCAAAAGAAATTTATTCATTCTATGGCAGTAGTGCATAGGAGATCGTGAATTCTTACATTTTTACACAATCAACTCTATTAATGTGGAGTGATTTATTAAAGAATGCATTCAAGACTAATTTAGAAAAAATGTTAAACGAATTATATTTGCACCAAATGAGTGGTCTCTGGTCCAAAATGATAGCATTTTAATTATTTAAATACAATTTAAATTAAGTAGCATATTAAACAATTTATTCTTCTATCAAACACGAATGTTCCCTGGACCCAATGTTCTATTTTAATTATGTAATTACTTTATATTTATTTCTAATAAGTGCAGCGGAGAGCAAGGGTACAGCTAGTCATCCGTATATCTTAATGTCGTCTATCATCTGATATCTTTTTCTGCCCTTAACTCTTCTCCCGTTCACCGTTCCTTCCAGTGCATCCTTCAGTAGGCATTTTCTTCTCAACCAGTGACCCATCCAATTCCTTTTCCTCTTTCTGATCAGTTTCAGCATCATTCTTTCTTCAAGCACTCTTTCAACACAGCTTCGTTTCTTACTCTGTCCATTTCACATGCTCCATCCTCCTCCATATCATACACAGTGAAACTTCCGCTTACGGAAACCTCAAGATACGGACACTCCTCAAATACGGACAGATTTTAATGTCCCAACTGAAGTAATGTAGAAATAATGAAAAATTTAACTCTCGATTACGGACACTCTCAGACACGGACACGGACAACTGTTTAGATTGCGGACAGAACTTGGTTTTCAAGACCTAATGTATTACAAAAATGGAAAATTTAGTTTTATAATAATAATAATAATAATAATAATAATAATAATAATAATAATAATAATAATAATAATAATAATAATAATAATAAGTTTTATAATAATAATAATAATAATAATAATAATAATAATAATAATGATTTATTTTAGCTGGCAGAGTTAAGGCCGTAAGGCCTTCTCTTCCACTCAACCAGCAAAAAGTGTATATACATATGCATGAACTTACAAAGAATTCAACAATTTGATTTAGATGAGAGTTACATGTATACAAGAGTTATTTACCAATTAAACAACAAAATACTATGAACTATTAATTAAACACTGAAATAAACTGTGTAGCAGAATTAAACTAAAATACATAGAATGTTAATATATTTCAAATGATATTAGATAATAGAAAGAGATTTTATGAGACAATTTTGAAAATGCAGCACAATCAGGATGATGTCTAAAGAAAAAAAGCAACAGTGTAGTCAGTAATATTTTTAATCAGTATGATTGGAGTGAAATGCTAATAAGGTTATCTTTTAAGCTGTTCTTAAAGGTGTTTGTTGTCTTGCAGCCCCTAATACTTTGTGACAAGGAATTCCATTGACGCGAGGTGGATATTGTAAAAGATGAGGAATAACAAGATGTTCTATGAAGAGGGATACTTAACGCGCCACAGATAAGTGATCTGGTATTTACGTCGTGGTTAGAGTATAGATAAGAGAAACGAGACGAAAGTTTTGAGAACTGTACAGAAATTCCTTAACATGAAAGACGGCAATAAGGGTCTCGTAGGCTACCACTAGCCCAGCCGGCTACCCCTTGTTAGCTGGAAGCGGTTGGATAAACAGAGTCATAAAATTTAACCTGTCTGATGGGTCCAAAGTTTCCGCGATCGTGAAATTGTATTCGAGACATGATAAGGTTAGTACGATTATTCTCTCACTTCAATCAGTTATTCTGTTTCGAGAGACATGGCACCTGAACGTAAAGGTTAGGTTGAAAACTGTAAACTACAGTACTATATAAATGTAGGCGTAGAATAAAATTCAGTCTTGTCTACTGTAGTTCAGAATTGCAAAGAATTTACTGTAGTATACTGTATTTAGAATTAAACTACAGTAATTAATTTCATTTAAAGCGTGAAGGGATACATAATGCATATTATAAATTTATTGTTAGATTGGGTGGCTCCATCCCAATAAAGGACACCTCCCAGATGCGGACAGATTGTTACGTCCCTTCGATATCCGTAAATGAGAGGTTTCACTGTATATAAAGGGTGCGTCAGAAAGAACGGATGGATTTCACAGGGCAAGAAAATTGTAAGGATTCATCAAATAAAAAATTTATTGTTATCAACAGATTCACCAATACATGCAGTTTATTTATGGTATATAACATCATCCATATGATGTCCTTGGCTTTCGATACAGGCATCGAGGTGTTTTCTGAAGTTCGCCGTCACTTTCACAGTCATAGTTGGTGGGATTGCCACGATTTCTCCACGAATCGCCGTCTTCAGTTCGTCCAGTGTATGTGATTACTTACGCCTTCAAATGGTCCCAAAGAAAGAACTCGCAGGGCGCGAGATCTTACCATAACCTCAGACAATCTCAGTGCAATAGCATTTTGCGGGCTGATCGTTGAGGTGGTTCCACATTTGTAAGTGTACACGCGCTGCGTGTTCGTCCAGGTGATTTCTTCTTTAATGTTGAACCTGTGGTACGAAATGAAGCCACCCATCGAAAAATTGTATTCCGAGTTGGAATCCTAGCGTGACGTCCGATGTCGAAATGAGTCCTGAGTGGCGATCACACTCTTCATTTTTCAAAAATGTCTCTGCGATGAAAGCACGTTGTACACCAGACCAACACCATGTTCTCAACTGAAACTGCATTCTCTGGCTGACCCAACAGTCGTGGTCCCCCTCACTCTATCCCTCCCCTCGCTGCGTATCGATAGTTTGAAATCCATCCGTTCTTTCTGACGCACCCTGTATAATGAAGGGTTTAAAAAAAAACAACCATAGTCCAAAGCACTTGCTATGTTTAGTGTGTCAATTGTAAAAAGTATTCAAATAACATTGTTGTCTTGAAATAAAACTTGAAAAAGAAATGAATAAATGAAATATAAATGCGTTAAATTTGCCTTAAAATAATGAGTCCAAAGTGTATCCACTCAGTAGAACATGAAAAAATATTAGCTCAGTAAACCAAGGATTAATATACTTGGTAATTCAGTATCCATCATTGAAATGTTAGTGGAAATAGTGTGCTGAAGGTCTTGTGAACGAAGTAGACTCTGTGCATATTACCCCTTACAAATTGAAGGTACCGGTGTATAAATGGATTTTTGTATCGCTTTTAGATTCAACTGACAACGAATTAGGGCAGATATGTTATCGGAAGTCGGGCAAATTGTGTAATGTAGTTCTCGCGAAATGAGATAATATGCAGGCTAACTATCGGAAACTGGAGGCAGGCAGTAGTGTGGTTCGGTTTGATATATTGTAGTTTGCCACGCCACACCATAAAAAAAGAAAAGAGACAAAACAAACGCAAGTCGGAGCTAATTTAGTATTGGGGGGGATATTCGTTCCGAGTGGGTCATATAAATCCTCCTCAGAGGAAATAAGACCCCTCTAAAGAGACCAGCGTAGTCAGTGCATCGCTTAATAATGGGTTCATAATTTTTTTCTTAGTATGGTTCCTCGTGTCGTGTATTTTTAAAACACAGGACTGGCAGTTCATATTTAAGCTATGCATCAAATCCGAGAATAATACTTTTTTCTCTGAGCGTTTTGGGTGATACGACGCTGTAGTTATATAACGCGGCAGAACTGGATTTATTTTTTTTTCCTTCATCTTTCCAACGATATTAAGGATTTCTGTAAAAGAAATTTTTTGCATTATGCAGTAACAACTCTGTATATTCAAGTTTTAATAACCGAATTCTATTTTCAAAAAGAAAATTCCATTCATACTGGACGGTATACGAACATGTGCGTACACACACAGTATTGTCTATCTGTTTGATGTTAAGATGATGATGATGATGATGATGATGACGATGATGATGATGATAATAATAATAATGATAATAATGATAATAATAATAATAATACTTACTTACTGGCTTTTAAGGAACCCGGAGGTTCATTCCCGCCCTCACATAAGCCCGCCATTGGTCCCTATCCTGAGCAAGATTAATACAGTCCTTACCATCATATCCCACCTCCCTCAAATCTATTTTAATATTATCTTTCCATCTACGTCTCGGCCTTCCCAAAGGTCTTTTCCCCTCTGGCCTCCCAACTAACACTCTATATGCATTTCTGGATTCGCCCATACGTGCTACATGCCCTGCCCATCTCAAACGCCTGGATTTAATTTTCCTAATTATGTCAGGTGAAGGATACAATGCGTGCAGCTCTGCGTTGTGTAACTTTCTCCATTCTCCTGTAACTTCATTCCTCTTAGCCCCAAATATTTTCCTAAGAACCTTATTCTCAAAAACCCTCAATCTCTATTCCTCTCTCAAAGTGTGAGTCCAAGTTTCACAGCCATACAGAACAACCGGTAATATAACTGTTTTATAAATTCTAACTTTCAGATTTTTTGACAGAAGACTAGGTAACAAAAGCTTCTCAACCGAATAATAACAGGCATTTCCCACATTTATTCTGCGTTTAATTTCCTCCCGAGTGTCATTTACATTTGTTACTGTTGCTCCAAGATATTTGAATTTTTCCACCTCTTCGAAGGATAAATCTCCAACTTTTATAGTTCCATTCCGTACAATATTCTGATCACGAGACATAATAATATACTTAGTCTTTTCGGGATTTACTTCCAACCCTATCTCTTTACTTGCTTCAAGTAGAATTTCCGCGTTTCCCTAATCGTTTGTGGATTTTCTCCTAACATATTCACATCATCTGCATAGACAAAAAGCTGATGTAACCCGTTCAATTCCAAACCCTCCTTGTTATCCTGAACTTTCCTAATGGCATATTCTAGAGCGAAGTTAAAAAGTAAAGGTGATAGTGCATCTCCCTGCTTTAGCCCGCAGTGAATTGGAAAAGCATCAGATAGAAACTGACCTATACGGACTCTGCTGTAAGTTTCATTAAGGCACATTTTAATTAATCGAACTAGTTTCTTGGGAATACCAAATTCAATAATAATAATAATAATAATAATAATAATAATAATAATAATAATAATAATAATAATAATAATGTAATAATAGTAATAATAATTTATTTTAGCTGGCAGAGTTAAGGCTGTAAGGCATTTTCACCACTCAACCAGCAAAATTATACATACATATGACTGAACTTACAAGCTATGAAGAACACAACAAATTAAGTTAGTTAATATTTGAGGAGAAAAATTCGCTCCGGCGCCGGATCCCGGGTCCTTGGTTCTATGTACCAAGCGCTCTGACCACTGAGCTACGCCGAATTCAATCCACAGCACCGGATCGAATCTTCCTCCTTCAATGTTTCCCTTTGTGGCCTGACTCCAAGTTAGGCATATATGTTGACGTATATGTCCAATGTCAACTGCCCCGGCGCCGGAGCGAATTTTTCTCCTCAAATATTAATTGTCAATATTACAGATATTATTCTGTATGGCAAATTAATAAATCTATAATATTATCATAACTGCAGTGCATATATTTGTACAGAATACTGTGCACTTAACTGCGGAATCCCGGCCAAACAAGTCACAGCGCTCCTAATATAATGGCAGTCGACCTGGGCCAGGATCGAACCCGCAACCTCGGGCACAGAAGACCAGCGCTATACCAACTGCGCCACTCATGGCGACTGCTTTATGTGGATATTTGAAAATATATATTTATATAAAACATTTAAAAAAATTATTTTTATGTTAAATAAAATTAAAAATATATTTTCAGGTGACTTTGTCCGAAACTTAAAACACAATTACGAGTTGCTATTACAGTGCAAATAAAATATTTATTTAGCTAAGAATCCAAGCCACAATCATCATTGAATCAGAAAAAAATTGTGAAGCAGAGGTCGTTGACGTCAAGATGTCTGCTATGTAGAGCAAGTAAAATAATGGAGTATAAACAAATAAACAAATCGCTTTAATTCGTAAAGCCATATTTTCTACTGTCCGATTGTTTGGACGCTATGAACGTTAAGTAAACAAATGACAGACAGATACAAAACATAGAACATACAGAGTCGAGTCTTCAATTATTTATAATTTCATGGGAAAGGGAATAAAATTCAGTGCATGTGTGTTAGGACACACGATTTTTTACTGGCTCCAACTTCATGTACTGATGATACACCTAATGACATGCTATATTCTTCTAAAAAAGTACGTGGCCTAGGACTTATTAAGGCTGAATGGGAAGCTAATATTCAGCATTTTAACATCTGTAAACGACTCTCACAAGTCAGTGATGATCATCTCCTTCTTGTCAGGAATCTTGAAGAGGAGAAGAAAACTGCTCTCAAGCGCCTGAAAACTCCTGAAGCCAGCATAACACCTCGAACAACTGGAATACATCTGCGTGATGAATTGCGAAAGAGATCGTTTGAATCCTGGTGTCAGTTACCTCATAAGGGGAAAGGTGTAGTCATCTATGAAGAATATCCAAGAGCCAATTCATGGGTCAGCACCAAAAAGAATTTGTCGTCTTCGGAATATATTAATGCAATCAAGATGTCCTGCAACCTTGCTGCAGTGCGCTCCGTTCCTGGCAGAGCTTTCAGCACGACCCGTTGCCATCAGCCAGGCTGCAACGAGACAAACTCTTGGCCACGTGTTGGGCTTTTGTCGGAAAGGAGAGTTATTGCGTAACAACAGGCATCATAGAGTCCGTGGAGCTATCGCCTGTCTTCTTCGGAACAAGGTTGGGAAGTTCATGAAGAGGTGCACTGCATTTCTGAAGACGACTCTCACAGAAGAGCGGATATAATAGCAATAAACAGGCAACAACAAAAGGCTATTATCATAGATCCAACTATACGCATGGAGAGAGATCTAAACCAAGCTCATCAGGTTGATCAGGAAAAGAGGGCCATTTATGAACCTTGTATTCCCTACCTTAGTGCCAAGTATAACATCCCTCTCTTCAATTGGTCAGTGACAGATTTATTTTTTGGTGCTCGGAGTTCTTTACCAAAATTTACATATCATTTTTTAAAACAATTATCAATATCATCTTTTGAAATTCAAAAAATCATCTCGCAAATTCTCAAAGATTCCCTGCAGATTATACAATTTCATTTATACCACTCAGAAGGCCTTAATTAAGGATATGCTAATTTTACATAAAATCTTTTATTTATCAGTATAATTTTATAGTCATCTTCTAAGATTTTATTTTATAATTGGTAATCAATGGTGTTAATTATTACATTTTACTTTTATAACAATATTCATATTTAATTGATTATATTTGTTTGCTATTAATTTCCGGATCCTCGTGGTCATCCTTAATTAAAGCCGGATCAGATTTCTCTCTCTCTCTCCCTCCCTCTCTCTCTGTCTCTCAGTACCTTAATTTGCAGAAAGTTCTATTAACCCTTAAATTGGCAAAGATTCATTTCTCACACTAGTTTATTAAAGCGTGTCGGACTGTAAAGAAAACAACTATCGCAATGTCCATATTTTGTGATGTACAATAAAGTACAAGGGATCTATAAAAATCCTAAGAAACCATCTCTACACGTAAATAGATTGATCTCTTTCCTATGGCGATCTGCTCACTTAAGTTGGGTCTTGCAATTAGTGCTAAATAGACGACTGTGATCACCTGATAGCAAATAGATACCGTACTAGGAAATTTTATGTCTCTTCTGGAATTAATGATCTTTTGTTTAGTCGTCTTCAATTATTTATAACTGTGTTATTTCTTTTTCTTCTTCTTCTCCATTGTTTTTCTTCGTTATAATTGTGTACCTACCATTTACTAAAAAAAAACAACAACAATTTTTTGGTAAGCTTTGTCTTCTAGGTGGTCTTCACTTGGAGGAATCTGAATAAAATTAAAAAAAGAAAAGCATTGTGAAATTTTGGTTAAATTTAATTTTCGTACCAATTTTTTTTCTATTCTATAAAAATTATAGAATATATAGCCTATTAACATGTTGTATGCTATAGGATACTTTGTGAATTTAAGGGTTAAGATACCCAAAAACAATTCAGCAATTTTGAATTCCTGAAATCTGAAAATCCTATTAAAACCGACAACTACAGTAAATGGTTTATTTCTCTTGTCCTAAACTTCCTACATAATATTCTATATAGTTTTAGCAGTGATATACTGTGTTTTAAAGGGCTTTTGTTTCTTATACGTTCTTGTAGAGTTGATTAAATCTTACAGTTACAACAGATTAGGACTCATTGTTCAACGTGAGTAGACCGGATAATAAAACAAAATTGAGCAAAAACAAGGCAATATAAACTAATCATATGTATGTGAGGGATGAACATATTGAAAAATACCACACTGAGCGGACTGGAAGTTGTAAACTTGATTCGGTAAGGTAAAGCTCTTATTCTCCTAATACCAACTAACAAAAATATGTATACAACAGAAACATCAGTAAGATATTTATTTAACTTATACAAAGTACAGCATTTTAGATTTATTTTACTTAATTGAATGAATAATGTCCTATTTGTATGCTATTGCCGTTCGAAATGCAGTAAATAAATTACTTTTATGCTCGACCATGCCGAAATGTAGTAATTATACAGCTGGTAGCAGTCCTTTAATGTTTGTTATTAAAGTACACCTATTCATTAAAGTTCAGGTTTTCGATTATTCTCGGATATGCAATCGAAAGACAACTAGCAAAACGTCACGCAGGCTGGAAATCCAATACTGTCGCAGAAGGTTATGTTCTGTTACTGTAATAATTAGCGTTAATTGTAAATAATATTCAAATAAATTCAATTTGTCATCTCGTTTTTCAATGTCGAATTCAATTTCAAGGTTATATCAAGTTTAACGAGATTATATCAAGGTCGTCGACATTCTTTTCGGGGAAAAAATCAATACTTTCGCGTCTGCGCACATCTCACAATTTACGAGATTGCACAAGGTCAGTTCCCTTCCAATTCACATAAGAATAACATGAATAGTTATTAAATAATTTCAAGTTATAAATATGGTCGAGCATAAAAAGTCGTATGAAACTTGCCTATAATGGTAATTAAAACGCTCGTATAAAAATTATGAAACTCACTTGTCTACAGACAAAATTTTAGGTTATGTTAGTACTAAGGCTGACAATACAGCATCAGTGTGAAAACATCAGGAAAATCACTAAGCTTTCAACTCACAAATGTTCAGAGTGTGCAGTGATGATATTGGTTCAATTGCCTATCGAACTCTTATTTTTTTTTTATTTTACATAACTTAATTTTTTGTTTTACTTATTGGAAAACATTAATATTAAACTAAGGTAAATGCTTTTTTTGTTTAATAACTTTCTACTGTGTCACATTGTCTCTTTTTTTTTTTTAAAGTAAGGAGTCACTGGAAAACATATTTTCCTAATCCATCTGGTGTTTCAGTTTCAGATCAAGAATCTTTCATTAGTATTGAGTGATTTTGTATCCTTTATTAATAGAAACTCAAATTTAGTCGCTTAGTTCTATTTGTGTTGCTTAGGAAAAACAATTCATTAACAATTATAAGTGTATAGGCTACTAGAAAATAGGTGGCGTTAATTGGACAACCTGTTCCTAATAAAGCCAGTTTACAAAGTTTTCCTATTTGAGTTCTAATTCTTGTTCGGTATATAATATATCCATTTTCATTGTGCTATTTTGTAAAGATAAGATTACAGTTTCTATTTCATAATTTTCGTGTTTGTACATAACTTATTTCCAGAGCAAAAGCGACTGAAGTGTTAAGGTGGCGTTATTTGGTACTTGTACCTTATATAAATATAGGGGAGAGTCGGGTAGTATCGGACATCGGGTAGTATCGGACAGTGCGTTTCTTTCATCTACCACCATATGGTAGTACCTGAATGACATGGTTACGTTTCTCTATCCGACATCACAGAAACGTAACCATGTCAATCAGGTACTATCATCGTGCGGTAGATGAAAAAAACTCACTGTCCGATATTACCCGATGTCCGATACTACCCGACTGTCCCCTACAACAATTTTCAATAAATTGTATAAATTTTAATGGGAAAAAGAGATCATTACAAAAATTGTATCAAATTAGCCCGATCTTTTACTGTATCATATTAGCCTTACCTGACCTTACGTCATTTTTATTGTAATCATTCTGCCAACACCCAGATGTCAAGTGAATCACATTTTATGTTCAATCGAATAGTTAGGTTCTGAAAATAAACATTGCGCGTCAAGTAGTTTAGAAAAAAAATTGATGTACGCAGAAAATCACTCTTCGCAAAGTTAGGTATGCAAAGATGTTTATGTTAGTAAAAATCTCCAAAATGGGTTTGCAGCTGTTTTACGTTAAAATAAAAATATGTTTGAGGAGACATATTTGTATTCCTGGTATTGTGAACTCTGACAACGAATACTGCGCTCTTAAAAGATATAGCTAAAGCCTGAACCCTGCTGTCCTTTTTATAGAATAACCAATAAAAAAGAATAAACGGCTTCCTGAAGCAATGAACCTCCGTCCTTAGTCAAAGTAAATCTGTCTAAATATTTTCCAACTGCCAGACTCCTGAAAGGTAGACAGCAGCTAAAGCAATATGGAGCTTTGAAAACGTTGAAAAGTTACGCCGTAAAACAGAGCTGGAAGTTTCTATGGCAACTGTCCCGGGAGTTTCCTTTGTCTTGTAATCCGATGTCAGGAAATAAATACTCAGAGAAGCACCTTGCTGGGAGGAAGTTGCTTTACAAATCCGCAAGAGGGCATGTCGTCATTACCACAGGCATATCCAAAATGGGGGACCCGACGTGGCGGGGGGTTAATGAAGTCTTCACCCCACTTTCCACAGACTGCCGAGAAAAGTCTCTGGACATAAGAAAGATGAATTGAGTTCTAAATGGAAACAATCCGATAAAGAGAGTCTTGGAATTAGACTTGTCTTCTTTTCTTTATAGCTTTCTTTCATGTTTTCTTTATCGTTTTGATTCTTTCATTTTGTCTTAATTTCATCTTTTCTTCCTCTGCTTCTACTCTGTAAGTGTAATATTTATTTCCATCTGTTATACTTACTTACAAATGGTTTTAAGGAACCCGAAGGTTCATTGCCGCCCTCACATAAGCCCGCCATCGGTCCCTATCCTGTGCAAGATTAATCCAGTCTCTATCATCATACCCCACCTCCCTCAAATCCATTATAATATTATCCTCCCATCTACGTCTCGGCCTCCCTAAAGCTCTTTTTCCCACCGGTCTCCCAACTAACACTCTATATGCATTTCTGGATTCGCCCATACGTGCTACATGCCCTGCCCATCTCAAACGTCTGGATTTAATGTTCCTAATTATGTCAGGTGAAGAAAACAATGCGTGCAGTTCTGTGTTGTGTAACTTTCTCCATTCTCCTGTAACTTCATCCCGCTTGGCCCCAAATATTTTCCTAAGCACCTTATTCTCAAACACCCTTAACCTATGTTCCTCTCTCAAAGTGAGAGTCCAAGTTTCACAACCATACAGAACAACCGGTAATATAACTGTTTTATAAATTCTAACTTTCAGATTTTTGGACAGCAGACTAGATGACAAAAGCTTCTCAACCGAATAATAACACGCATTTCCCATATTTATTCTGCGTTTAATTTCCTCCCGAGTGTCATTTATATTTGTTACTATTGCTCCAAGATATTTGAATTTTTCCACCTCTTCGAAGGATAAATCTCCAATTTTTATATTTCCATTTCGTACAATATTCTGGTCACGAGACATAATCATATACTTTGTCTTTTCGGGATTTACTTCCAAACCGATCGCTTTACTTGCTTCAAGTAAAATTTCCTTGTTATTCATAATCGTTTGTGTATTTTCTCCTAACATATTCACGTCATCCGCATAGATAAGAAGCTGATGTAACCCGTTCAATTCCAAACCCTGCCTGTTATCCTGAACTTTCCTAATGGCATATTCTAGAGCGAAGTTAAAAAGTAAAGGTGATAGTGCATCTCCCTGCTTTAGCCCGCAGTGAATTGGAAAAGCATCAGATAGAAACTGACCTATACGGACTCTGCTGTATGTTTCACTGAGACACATTTTAATTAAACGAACTAGTTTTTTGGGAATACCAAATTCAATAAGAATATCATATAATACTTCCCTCTTAACCGAGTCATATGCCTTTTTGAAATCTATGAATAACTGATGTACTGTACCCTTATACTCCCATTTTTTCTCCATTATCTGTCGAATACAAAAAATCTGATCAATAGTCGATCTATTACGCCGAAAACCGCACTGATGATCCCCAATAATTTCATCTACGTACGGAGTTAATCTTCTCATTCCATCTGCTGTTACTTATATTTATCTAATTTCCTTTATATTTCTGTGCTACTTTCTCGTTGATTTCCTCTTTTTTTACTTCCTTTCTTTACTACTTTCTCTCCCTTTTGCCTAATTTCAGCTGTCTAATCCGTAACTACTTCTTTTCCCGCCTTCTAAATTTTCTCCATATTATATTTAAATTAAAAAATTTTTCTTTAAAGTTCTCTTGAAGTTATTCAGTTATCCGTTTATACTGATTATAGATCTACACATACAAAGTGGAAGTGAAATAGCTTTGGATATTGAACGAGACGCTAGGATACACTTAAATGAATAGGAAATCTATATTACGTTTTGTGATGAAATGCACGATTAATTAGAAAATTAAGTTTGAAGTTTCAGCGTTCGGAAACATCGCCGCTAACACACTTCTCGTGATACAGATGTAAGAGGTCAACGAACTCAGTATGTCTCGCTCAACGAGTTAGAAAGAGAAAGATATAGAGTGGTCATTGCGCCGCCATGTTTGAAGAAAATTGAACGACCGTCGGTAATGAACTTATGCGCCCAAAACAAAGTGGGCGTGGTGATAACTGACGTCAGCTGTCTTAATTTCGTTTGCATAAATCAGTTAAACTGGAGTGGAAAAACCTAGTATTTTGTCAAATACGTGCTAGGAACTTAATCTAAACTTATGTACGCTAAATTTAAAACACTTGAGCTATTCCTAGAAGGAATGCTTAAAAGAATAACCTAAGCAAAATTGTCATGTAGTATGACAAGAAGTCCTAGCAAATATACTGAAGAAAATGTTAATATTCCTAGGTTCTTTTAAATGCGACCTGCAAGATTGCCTATAAAGTGAACGAGTATGATTCGGATGATTTTGTTAAATTGTTTTCCCAGTCTCAACACATTGCAAAACTATTTATTATACAATAAAATATAGAAAGAAAGTAAGCCCTATCTGTAGTAAACAACCTTTACCTCCAAGCTTGTAACGTGGGTGAAACATGACAAAACACGCTTTCAGTTTTTTTGTTACAGTAAAGTATAGTTATTATCGAAATGTGAACATGAGGCCAATAGCCGGCTGGTCTGTCTGAGCCTTTCAAGGGCTGTGGCACCACAGATAATTATTAGTGTATAATTGAGCACCCACGTACAATAATGGGGTAAGTAGTTACGAAATATATTCATACTTACCCCATTATTGCACGTGGGTGCTCAATTATGTTCTTTCATGTCCTTCCAGTCAAAATACTAACAACAATACGACCTACCCCAGAGTTTTGCGTTATTTTGGATGCGAGTGTCGAAATACAATTTTAATATTTGATTGCTATTACTAGGTTTGAAACGGAATTGTAGCGGTTTTATCCATATTTAGTTTAACTTTATTACTAGTGAACCAATTATTTGATTAATCGTTTGTCTTCGAAATAGGCCTACTTATAAGCTACAGCTCATCGTCTTCTTGTATAAGCAGTAAGGATAGAAGGAGCAGAAATAAAGGATGCCGGTGTCGAAATACAGTTTTAATATTGTATTGCTATTTATTTTTCACTGGGTCTGAAACGGAATTGTATTGGTTTTATCCGTATTTAGTTTAAGTACATTACCAGTGAACCATTTATTTTGTTTATGCCGGGCGTTGTTACATATTTATGCACGAAAAAAAAAATGCTGCTAATTAACAAAACTATGGACTTAAGTTCATAAAATTTACATGAAATATGATATATCAGTTGTCTTTTTCCTTTTGACATTGCAGTTATATGCAGCACACACAGCAGGCATGTTTTTTCTTCGTTTTTTTGTACTTCTTACCTCCGTTATACAACATTGTAAGCAGACGAATTTTTACAAAGGTGGGCGCTTAGCTCAGATCTGCCGTGTTTCGCGGTGGCACCGCAAAGAGCGCTGTACAGAGGACAACATGGCCACTCTATAGTCTTCTCTTTCTAACTCGTTGGTCTCGCTAGACGAGCTGTTCTCTGGCGCTGTGTTGCAACCAGCTCGCATCATGCAGTGGCTTGAAATAAGAGGTTTTTAAAATTAAATTTACACGAAAACCGTCCACACTATTGAAATATGCCAGAGGGATAAATTATTCTTTATTAGATTTCCTACAGGCATGGATAAAAATCATGATCCTACTCGCAATAATTATGGAATAAGAGGCTGTTAAACATTTGAGCGAAAAACTTTTTTTTTTCTGGAAAAACTATTAAGTTTCTAACAATATATTATAGTTTTTGGTTACATACAACTTGAGCTATTCATTCTGAAAATCTTCAAGGTTATTTCACTTTCACCCTGTATATACAGAGCGTTTGCTTACATAATGTAGGTCGACCGGACGGCGCGCAACCGGCACGAAGGCTATGTAACAAGACGGCAGGTAGTCTCCCGCACACCCGGCATTTCAGTTCAATCTCTCTGTAAGAGAGGTTTTTTGACTTTAGATTGCGTGTTATTCTTCTGATTGTGTTAGTGAAGTGTTTAGATTTAGATTTAGAAGTGGTATTTTGCTGCTGTTGCTTTGTTGAACATTAGGAAATTTTCTTGCATATCATCTTTTTACCTTTATCTATCGGAGGTCCTGAAATCATCACAGTGTTGTGTGGGTACCGGTCCCATTAGCCGAAATTTCATGAGAAAATTCCTTCCTCACGAGGACTTGAATCAGCACGCATTCCGTAACGCGAGTACTTACTTAAGATATAAACGACATAGCCACTGTAATCATCATAATCGACTATATTGTCCATCATAATTTCTTTGAAGCACCTCCATCTTTTTCTCTCGTGATCTTATTGCCATTGTACTTTTACCGAGCAATGTGGGAGTTGTAAAACTTTCCATTCATATACAGAGTGATTCAAAACAACACCGACAACGCTTAGTATGTTGTATGGGACGGCAAACTGATCATTTTTGAAGAGGGAACCCATGTCCGGAAATGTATATGGATGCTATGGGGCGTCGAAATTTGAGAACAGTTCGGATCGTCAAGAAACTCAACAAGATCATCACATTGTGCAGTAAATTGACTACAGAGCCTACATCGTGCGATAAGGTCCTCTTATGATGTTACAGGATTAGCATATACCATATTATTCACAGTACACACAGAAAATAGTCAAGAGGCGTAGGATCTGGTGACCGTGATGGCCATACAACAGGTCCCTCTCTACCAATCCATCGATTTGGATATGTGGTGTCCAGGTAGTACCGTGCCGCACATTTGCATGAAACTGAGCTGGAGCTCCGTTGTGTTGCAGCCACATTACCTGACGAACACAACACAAACTACCCAATTAGGATGCGAACCATGGGCTATGGAGGAATGAAGCGCATGCGCAGGAAGGCTATTAGACGCAGTTCGTCCATCTACATTACGCTGATGGCTAATGGATTGCACATCTGTTACGACACGAAAAATAATCCGAAGAAATTTTGACGCACCACAGTGTCAAAACATTCTACGGCTTCCCTCTTGAAAAATGACCAGTTTAGCGTCACGCGCAACATGCTAAATGAGCGGTTCAGAGCAAAAGTGGTGTAAGTCAAAATTGGGTAATGAGGTTTAAAGTAAAAATTCTGTGAAATATAGCGCAAAGTAGCAATTAATATGTCCTTCTTGCTAGTCCACTGACTACTAATCTATACTAATAATAAATCTGTAGCCGAAATTTTTCTGGTAATTTTCGATTTTCCAAAAATAATTGGTCCTAACATATATAATTAACCACCCTGAAACCGAAAATCGCTTTTTTGAAATTTTTGTTTGTATGTCTGTCTGCCTGTCTGTCTGTCTGTCTGTATGTTTGTTACCTTTTCACGCGATAATGGCTGAACGGATTTCGATAAAAATTGGAATATAAATTAAGTTCATTGTAACTTAGATTTTAGGCTATATGGCATTCAAAATACATTATTTAAAGGGGGGGGTTATAAGGGGGCCTGAATTAAATAAATCAAAATATCTCGCTTATTATTGATTTTTGTGAAAAATGTTACATAAGAAAAGTTTCTTTAAAATTAATTTGCGATAAGTTTTATTTCTTGAAAAAGTTTGATAGGACTGATATTTAATGAGATAAATGAGTTTTAAAATTAAAATAACTGCCATCTAAGGCCGCGTAATGAATTAAAAAACAAATGACTTCGTCTATAAGGGGCCTTGGACAGCAACAATCGAAAGCTATGAAAGATAGCCTACAGAGAATATTTCTGTGTTTGTATGAAGTAATATCGGAAGCTAAATTAACCGATTTGTATAATTAATTATTATTTCACCATTGGAAAGTGTAGTTTCTCTGGATGGACATAATGCTATAATGCTATTACAATAACTTCTGATATAATATAATATAATATAATATAATATAATATAATATAATATAATATAATATAATATAATATAATATAATATAATATAACATGTAATATTATATAATATAATTTAAGTTATTTGAAGGGTTGAGAACCATAGTGGGCCAAGCGCCATTTACTGAATACGTAGAAAACAAGGGTTAAAATTAAGTTATTACCATAATTCAACGGAAACCTATAACAAGTGAAATAAAATATACACATTAAATCTGAATGATGTCAATCTTCATTAAACTATGGTTGCATGTAATAAAAATTAAGAAACATGTTAAAGGAATTGTCATTGCACAAAATGTGTGTGTGTGGACCAAAATGATCGCATTTTAATTATTTGTATGCAATTTAAATTAAGTAACATATTAAACGATTTATCCTTCTATCAAACACGAATCTTCCCTGGACCAGATGTCCTATTTTAATTATGTAATTACTTTATATTTATTTCTAACGGGTGCAGCGGAGCGCACGGGTACGGCTAGTAGTTTAAATAAATTGAATATCAATTGCTTCTTTGCGCTGTATTTTACAGAATGTTTACTTTAACCCTGATTACCCATTTTTGACTTACACCACTTCTGCTCTAAAGGGCTCAAATATTGTTGACGTTGTTTTGAATCACCCTATATAAATTGTATGTTTATTCAAAGTTGCAACGGATCGACCGTGATGTGATGCATCATTCCCTTTAGGAAACCAGTCTAAAATCTCGAGCTCATCTACTCGAAAATGTCTGTTTTCCATTTCGTTTTCCTGCCACCACTCTTTGTTTTACAGAAATGCACTCACATCTGATTCCAGAGCTCTAATTGGGATGCACCGTTCATGGCTCGCGGCACAATGTAAGTTATCGATTATCGAAGACACTGCATGCACACATCACATTCTATGTCGAGCAGAATAAGCAGGGGTTGGTGGAACAAAGCCTCGACGTCTATCTTTAGAAATTAGTACACAGCTCCACAGTTATTACTTTGCTATTCAAGCCGTTGGGAAATACTCGGATATCGTGAAGAAGCACAATCACTCGGCTGCGAGCTTTGACGGGTCTTACGTAATCCATTGTGACATTATTTCCGGAACAGTTGAAGAACTAATAGGCTGACCAGCTACGTCAATGTGTCATGTCTGCTGCCACATTTGTCTGTCGCCATGACGAAAGGTTTTTTAGACCCGATAACATCTGCTTATAAATCCTGTCAAGGTCACTCAATACACTCGTTTGTCCTCCAATACGATTTTTTACTTTCTAATAATAAAGGTGTAGGGTGATCAGACGTCCTCTTTTGTCCGGACATGTCCTCCTTTTTTTGGCCTTTGTCCGGGGTCCGGGCAGATTTTTTAAAAGTCAAGAAATGTCCTCCTTTTCGTAACTTGTATGCCTGATATTTTGAAACTACCTGATTTGATGCCTTTTTCAAGTAAATTGCCTGTAGGTGGTAGCAGCATCGACGGAATATACTCTTTGCAAACGATCATAACTCTCTTTGCTCCTCCTTGTCATGGTCGTTGCTCACAGGTAGCTAGTAAATCGAAGTGCGAAAGTAAATCTAAATAGATATTTTATTTTGAAATTTATTTTGTATTACATTCGCGAGTGTATTAGTGTTTGAATACAACAGTAAATATATTAAAATTATGTAACAATGTGTTCGTAGCTTTTATGATCTTGTAAAATATTCTGTAATTCATTAATTTATTTCGCCGTTGATGTGTGGCAACTTCTCTAGCCGTTACGTTATGTTGGTTTGCATATAGCATCAGGGGATATTCCAAATTGGAGGTATGAAAATGATGAACAAGTTATAACTAGACATCGGATTTTTAGGCACTAAAAATTGCAGTTTTAGGCGCCTAAAATAAGCTCAAAATTTGTAAAATTAGGCTCTATTTTAATAAAAATAGGCATTTTTAGGCACATCAAGGTATCATACTTATTTCTTTCACTGAAAGTTTTAGTTATACACTAAAATACGCACAAAAAAGTATGTTTAAACATTAAAAAAGAATACTATATTATATTTATAAACAGAGCTGCACAAATTTAATATATTGAAACTAATGAAATAATGATTATTGATATCAAGATTACTCATTTTAAGTTATTGAAATTCAGTTCCATGCTCAGACTTTATTATAATTATCTGCACAGTACACCACCAGAATTTTTTCTAAATTCTCCACAGTTAACCTTTGCCTTTTGTCACTGAGAATCATTTTGAAAGCAGAAAAACTTCTTTCAACCGAAACTGATGTGAGAGGCGCAAATTTTAAATTAGGTACAATAGAAACATCAATACTTACTGGAACATTTACACTTTCCCCCGATATCACTCTTGATACTTTTTCCAACAATGAAAATCCTACATTCTTATTTAATACGTTGTCCCACTTATTTTTAACTTTTTTCCCAGTTTCGCCCAAAGCAGAATGTATGTTCACTTGAGCTTCCTTTACTATTGCTATTTGGCTACAAAGAGATTGTTTTTCACGTTCTAATTGTTCAATGCTTGCAGGTATGAAAGAAAAGTTTGATGTTATGTAGGCAATATCGTTTTTCACTCGTGAGTCATTCAGACAATCTTTCACTGCTTTCACACACGCTGCACTATCAGTTTCAGGTAATTTATCAATAACTGTGACCACTTCTTTAAAATACTTAGAATAATACACCACTGACTGAATCCAGGTTCCCCATCGTGTAACAACCGGCTGAGGTGGGAGTGGGATATCTGGAAAGTTCTCTCTGAATATTGAAATCCTGGATGGGGCTTTACAAAAATATTTTTGTGTGTTAGAAATAAACGAATTGACAAGAGGAAATTCATTCCGGATTGTTTCAGAAACCCTGTGAAGGCCATGTGCTAGACAGGTTACATGCGTGAGGTTAGGATAAAATGTTTTAAGAAGTGGAGCTGCAGCAACCATGTATGAGGCAGCATCAGTACAAAACAACAGAACTTTAGAATCGTCTATATCACCTGAGTATAAAGACTGTAGGCCTTTATTTACAAAATAAGCAATGGCTTGGCTATTCACTTTCGAAAGTTCCTTAACACATACGAGGTGTGGAATCGAAGGTCCATCAGGACTAAGTTTTCCTACTACCATATTTGTTATATACCTATTCATAGGATCTGAGGTTTCATCCACAGAGACCCATATGTAAGAACCACCTATATCCTCCCGAATGGAAGCTAAAGTTTCATTGTATATTCTGTCTAAGTAATTTTTTCTTAGGGTCGACTCAGATGGGATATTTTGTTTGCAGTATTTTTGTAAAAACTGTCTTAAAACCGGATTTTCAATTGCATTCCAGGGAATGTTAGCAGCAACAAACGCTCCGGTTAAATCAGCATAGAAATTGCTGCTGAGATTGGATGAAGTAGGCTGTGTTAATAAAGTTTGTTGCAGTTGATTTTTCTGCTGAGCTTTAGCCTTATGAGCCGCTCCTTGCACATGCTGCTTTAGGTGGCACTTCTTTTCTTGCGAAATCTAAAAATGTAAAGTAAACTGAATTAAAATAAAATCCTAATTGTTGTATTGCCGTATTTCTATCACAAAGTTAGTGGGTTCGAACAATCAAAATTTTAATGACCTGCAAATACTTTAACTATCGGAATTTAAAAGGTTAAAGTGTAGTGGTCTTAAAAAGAATTATACCTCAGAATAGCTCAGTCAATGTATAAATATTATAGGCCTACTCATTAAAATTAATAGAATTTATATATTTCAACTATTGTTACATACCTGTTTGCTACAAATCTTGCAGAATATTATTTTTCCATCATAAGTGAATTCTGAATATTCTGTTAGCCATTGCCGGATCAATGTAGATTTTGAACTTATATTTTTCGGCATTATCGCTTTAAACTTCACAGGAAAACGTCCTACCGCTCAAAACTTCTCAACACAAATAAAGTGAGGGAAAGGGCAACTGTTAACGAGCATTCAAATGAACCGTTGTTATTGAGATTCAATTGGACAAAAATACAAAGTTCCACTTATTGTTGCATTTCCTGGTAGTGTTAACACTAGGAGGGCCATTATTTTAAATATTTTGTAACGGTTTACCCTACTAATTCGCAGTTTTACGACTTTTCATAAAAATTTCAAAAACACTCTTTCTCCAAAAATTGTGATTTTATGACACTCTGAAGGGCAGTACAGCTAATCGGTTTCAGACCGAAAACAGTCATTTTTATAGTATAGTATATCTCTGAATCGGTAGCAGCACATGTTGTGATTGTTGCCTGCTTCAAAACTAAGGTTGGTTCTTTGTCGGCATTTATGCCTCCAAACATGTTAAATTCGGTGAAATCTACTGCGAGTGTCGTGAGATTCAAAACATTTTGCTTCCTTTATCAATGGTTTCATGGCCGGTGTGAAGCAAACTTTCCACTTTTTAAATGCCTTAAATTTCGCAGTGAATGCATGTATAAATCATAAAAAGTAAGAGTAAAATGCGAAACTTTACAGTGAGTTAGGCATTTTTAGGCGAATATTAACAAATTAGGCTCTAATAACCGTTTTAGGGCATTTTAGGTCACTATAAAACTCTTTGAATACCTTTCAATTTCCATGAAACACAAATATTAATAATTATTTTTATTTTTCTCCTAAAGAAACAAAATAGGCATTTGCCCTAGAATCCGATGTCTGGTTATAACACAGCATATCGTGTCAACAATTCTTGCTGGTGGCTGAGTGGTTAGCCTCTCTGTCTTCTACCGTGGAAACGCAGGTTCGATCCCCGTCTGGATCATGAATGAATTTGTGGTGCATGAAGCAAGGTTTCTTAATGTTTAATATTTATATATATCACTGAATAAATATTTAAATTATCTTATTATTATTATTATTATTATTATTATTATTTCTCGGATTTTTCTCCTAACCATATAGACTAGAAATAGAATGGTGTTTAAAATTACATTAATTACGTACTTTAAAATAATTACTTAAACTATCTTGTCATTGTCGAATGGCGTCGTCGATATAGATATTAAAAAGTGCAGAAAATTGGGGTATCCTTATCTATCCGTTTGGTTTTTCCTTATTGTTTTTTTACCTAATAGTCCTCCTTTATCAATGGTAATATTAGTCTCAAATTAAGGCTTTGAATGACTCGTATCAAATGAAAGTCTCTTTTTATAAAAAAATATTCAACAACTTCGTAGCACCGTATCAAAGGCCTTTACGGAATCAATATCTATGTGCAATGGTTTTAAATCTTTTAATAACAGTCTTTGCCGTGATGTTGTCGTGATCTCTTCTCTACAGGTAGGGTGGAAACACGTTTGCTTGTTTTTTTTTTTTTTTGTCGTTACTACGTCAATAAGAAGCGTAATCTGTTGCGATAGAACTGACAATCCCGAAGGGAAATTGCTGAGATGTGTGCATACGTGTAGAATAATATATCCTTAAACATAGACGTCAACATTTTTCTTTGTTAGAGGTGGGACAGGGATCATACCCTTTCTTCTGAATTCTCTTTATTCTCTGTTTTATAACAACAGCATGTGTCATACTCGTCTCTCGAGGTACCCCATTCTCCGAGGGCACTCATACCAGCAGACAAATTGCGAAATTTAAAACTTTGTTTTTCGAGGTTTCCGCTGAGAAGCCATTTCACGTGGAGTTTGCATTTCTCTACTTTGCCTCTATTAGCTGCTGTAAGATAAAATGGTGAAATCTCCACGGAGATGAGAGAACAAGCAGTTCATTACATCTTCTTTTCCGTCATTAAATATTTCTCATGGCATTGTTCGCTAGCCAGTTGACGTTTCAGTGTGCATTTACATCCGTTCAAAGACCCAGACATAACTCGGTCAGCTGGAAGCTTCTTATGAGAATAGATCGAGGCTCTACACTAAGCAGATTATACGAGATTTGAGGTTAACAAAACTGTTGCGACGAAGATATGCTTAACATACAATGTATCTATAAAAACGAATGAATATTACAAATTATACGCTTCTTAATTACATATTTTGTTTATCCCGAATCATTTTACATTTTTATGTAACCAGTTACATTCCCACCTACGCTATAGTTCAATTTCGGTTAATATATTATTTTATGCTCGATCATGCCGAAATGTAGTAATTATACACCTGTTAATAGCCCTTTAATGGACCTCATTAAAGTACACCTATTCATTAATAATAATAATAATAATAATAATAATAATAATTTATTTAACCTGGCAGAGTTAAGGCCATACGGCCTTCTCTAACACTCAACCAGGAGTAAAAACTGCGTTACGGAAACACTACAAGTTTACAAAGTACACACAAAACTGAATAAGATAATAATAATAAAATATAAACAACAAGTAAGAAGAAATCAGACATAATATATAACATAGAGAAGGAAAGAAAAAAGCATAATAAAATGTGAACAGCAGGTCAAAAATAAATGAGGCCTACAAAGTATAAAAAAATAAGACAATTATTGGTAATAATAATAATAATAATAATAATAATAATAAATAAGAACAGTAATGATAATAATAATAAATAATAAAATAATAATAACAGGCCTAATAGTAATAATAATACTAATAGTAGTAATAAAATAGTGCAGTACAAAGCATACAATGAATACAATATTTTTAAATGTACACAGTAAGGAAAATTATGTAAAGTTCAGGGTTTCGATTATTCTCGGATATGCAATCGAAAGACAACTAGCGAAACGTCACGGAGGCTGGAAATCCAATACTGTCGCAGAAGGTTATGTTCTGTTACTATAACAATTAGCGTTAATTGTAAATAATATTCAAATAAATTCAATTTGTCATCTCGTTTTTCAATTCTAAATCAATTTCGAGCTTATATCAAGATTAATGTTCATGTGATTCTCTAGATTATATCAAGGTCAATGACATTCGTTTCTCGGAAAAAATCAATACTTTCGCCTCTGCGCACATCTCACAACTTAGAAGGTCAGTTCCGCTCCTCACTTGGATAACTATAACATGAATAATTATGAATAATTTCAAGTTAGAAATATGGTCGAGCATAAAAAGTCGTATGAAACTTGCCTATAATGGTAATTAAGACGCTCGTATGAAAATTAAGAAACTCGCTTGCGCTCGTTTCATAAACAGATATACTCGCGTCTTAATTTGTACCATTATAGGCTCGTTGCATAATGTACTAATTTGAGGGTCACTAGGATTTTTATGTAACACTGACTTAACAACGTACTTGAATTCTAATAACTTAATACTTGTGACGTTATTTAAAGGAATAGATTATATGCCCATAAAAATAAAAAAATACGGTACAATCCAAAAGTTATGTTTATTTTATTTATTTATTATTTCATTAATGAATTAATTAACTCATTCGTTTATTCGTTTATTCATTTATTTATTTATTTATGTAATTATGTATGTATTTATTTATTTATTTTTGACCACCCAAAAATAAATAAATAAGTAAATAAATAAATATACATAATAAATACTTACATAAGTTACTAACAGAAGACTAAAGAAATGTAGATTAAAAATATAGACAAAACTTGTCTACAACAAATATGAGAACGAACAAGAGAATACACAATCAGATCCAATCAACAATGACCAGAAAAATGTGTAAAAAAAAATCAGCCATTAATTGCCTAAATCTTGTCTGTAGACAATGATAATGATGATGTTTACAATACAGTTTCTTTACGTAATGCGCTTTACATGGAAGTAAGAAATCATACAGATTTTTTCCAGACGTAACATAAAATAAATTAAAAAAAATATCCTACTTAGAAATAATCCTGGGGAAGCTCTTGTCTGCAGTAGTTTTCTTTTAACCTATACTTAATTTTGGAAGGAATCCCTATATTTTTAGAGAATATATAGCCCTAATTTTAAAGAAACTAATGGGGGCTTTGCGTAATGGATGTTAGTCAAGTGATAGCAGAGTCGCTTTTACGCTGTTGTTGATGCAGTCAACTATTGGTGATGGATGCGTTTAGAGTACAAATTACATGTTTCAAACAAGGGAATTTATTAGGAGGAAAAATTCGTAATTACGTAATTACGCGAGCGTTATCTGCAAGATACGAGGAGATGTGTGTGGGGAGGTCTCCACTCAGATCGCAGTCAAATTGCTCTGAATAGGTAATAGATATGAATGGGAATTCAGGATTACTGCAGCTGGCGATAATCTTGAAATATAGGAAGATTTTCAAACCTCTTCGTGCTAAAGCGGTGTAAATGCTAGAAGGAAAATTTAGTTACGTTCGTACATGTAAGAATTTGTTCACTTCCTTTCATTTTTAGTCGGGACGTACTGTGGATAATAATAGTAATAATAATAATAATAATAATAATAATAATATAGCCTGAAAGACGTTAAAAAATTCTGAAAACTTTACACGGTATCAGGGATACATCGGTAGGTAGAACAGGTAGTTTTATTAATTATATACGTCTTGAAAAAATATGGGCATTCTGAAAAGATACTTACCCTAAATTCTTAAACTCATGATAAAGGATATTACAATTGAAGAGTCCACTGCAAGAATGATGGATGTCACTTTCTTGTCGAAAATGAACCAAGACTGTTAATGCATAGCTTAAGACATATAGAATGTACATTTATTTATTTGTTTATTTATTTATTTATTATTTTGCTAATAATTGTAACATGAAATATAATATATACAGAAAAACTTTAGCTCGCCCCTGAAAGAGTAGAACTCGTGCTCAGGGGCGGATTCCTGAATTGAAATTAATAATTATACAATACAATTTGTCTTATGTCTACTGTGAAGTTATAGTATATAAATTTAAATTTACAATTTTTCAATTTTTATAAAATCCATACATAACTTTTTACATTTAATACTAGAACTATTAGAATTGACAAGATTAGGATATTTAAATATAAATTTGTTAAATGTTGCGATTAGAAGAAGATGCAAAATTAAAAGGAAATATGCATAACAGAAAAAAATACGCCTATCACCCAGTTTAAATTTCGGGAATGAAACTACGGTTGTGTTGATTTGAATGTTTTTACTTTTGTATCGTTTTACAAATGGAGAGTACGGGCCTATGATGAGAAAAGTAATTATTAACGAAGGACATGTAATATATTTTCTCTTCAGATTTCAAATTTCAAATTCAAATTTCAAATTTATTTACAATTTACATTTGAATTGAATACATATGAATAGATACCCGAAATGACCATAATGCTTGTGCTCGGGTACAGTCCAGTAGTCTATATAAATTTTACAGGGTTCAAATAATAATGCTGATGATATAAATAATAGTAACAATAATAATAATAATAATAATAATAATAATAACAATGATAATAATAATAATAATAATAATAATAATAGATTAATCGTGACAGAAATGATACAAAGATTGTAATACAAAATAATTCATTAATAATAATAATAATAATAATAATAATAATAATAATAATAACAATAATAATAATAATAATAGTGATAAAACAAAAATATTTACAATAATAAAATAAATACTAAGACGGATAAAATAAAATATAAAACCACTTAGCGAGAGTTAACACAACTTAAATAAGCATATAATAACCGGAAAAATGCCAAACTCGAAAATGAACAGAAAAGTTCTTTGTATCGCAGACGACAGCAACCGCCGTATTGACATTGTGTTGTGCATTAATGGTAGTAGTGGGGAGCTGAAAGTCTACGTAACTGCCGTTCTCTTCGAATCTTCTCGTAAAATCATGGGAAGTTAATGCTGAAGAAACAAAATGTCTACGAGTCAAACTGTTCATTATTACCAGGATAAATACAAATAATATTGAAATATATTAATCGAGTTTCAGTTATAGATCTCTCCTTTTGTGCAAGAGAAATGACATTCTGAAATTAGTCCCAGGTGACAACAAATTTTGCACTATGGTTCAATCAAAGTCTATCGTAGATGAATATTATCATCTTAATATTGCAAAACTCGCGATTACAAATCATACGAGTGGTTGCACAGATTTGAAACTGCTCTCGATGCCGAGATATTCCGACAGTTTTTTCGTGGCACGGATAAATTTAAACTGTCTTCGGAGACCTCAAGTCACTAGCGAGGTGAAATGGTGTGATTGGGCGTTGTCACATAAGTTACATTAGTTCATGTCCAAACACATGGTACACTAAAAGAACAAGGTAAGAGAAGATAAGGAGAACGAGATGATACAAAGATAATAAAGTGATATACAAGAAGTACAGCACAGAAATAACATTAAAATACAGGGAGAAAAAGTGGAATACGAACAGAAATAGGGAATGACATGAAGGAAAAAGAGAATATGGGAACAAGACAACAACTACAAGGAGAACAAATGGGCTGCAAGTAGAACAAGGGGCTAGAAGGAGAACGAGGGAGCTACAAGTAGAGGGAGAGAACTATGAGGAAGACAAGGTAGCTACAAGGAGAGAAAGGGGGCTAAAAAGATAACAAGGGAGCTACAGGAAGAGAATGGAGACTACAGAGAGAACAAAGGAGCTATAAGGAGACAATGGGAGTTACAAAGCGAACAAGAGGCTGTAAGTAGAACAAGGGAGCTACAAGGAGAGAAAGGGGGCTAAAAAGATACCAAGGGAGCTACAGGAAGAGAATGGAGACTACAGAGAGAACAAAGGAGCTATAAGGAGACAATGGGAGTTACAAAGAGAACAAGGGGCTGTAAGTAGAACAAGGAAGCTACAAGGAGAGAAAGGGGACTAAAAAGATAACAAGGGAGCTACAGGAAGAGAATGGAGACTACAGAGAGAACAAAGGAGCTATAAGGAGACAATGGGAGTTACAAAGAGAACAAGGGGCTGTAAGTAGAACAAGGAAGCTACAAGGAGAGAAAGGGGGCTAAAAAGATAACAAGGGAGCTACAGGAAGAGAATGGAGACTACAGAAAGAACAAAGGAGCTATAAGGAGACAATGGGAGTTACAAAGAGAACAAGGGGCTGAAAGTAGAACAAGGGAGCTACAAGGAGAGAAAAGGGACTATAAGGGAAACAAGGGATTTATAAGGAGAGAAAGGGCCTATAAAGAGAATAAGGGAGCTACAGGGAGGGAAAAGGGCTATACGAAGATCAAGGGAGCTACAAGGAGGGAGATGGGACTAGAACGGAAACAAGAGAGTTATGAGAGAATGGAGGATACCAGGAGATCAAGGGAGCTACAAGGAGAGAAAAGGGACTATGAGGAGAACAAGGGAGCTACAAGAAGGGAAAGGAGCTGTATGAACAACAAGGGAGCTACAAGGAGAAAAATGGGACTATAAGGGAAACAAGGGATTTATAAGGAGAGAAAGGGCCTATAAAGAGAATAAGGGAGCTACAGGGAGGGAAAAGGGCTATACGAAGATCAAGGGAGCTACAAGGAGGGAGATGGGACTAGAACGGAAACAAGAGAGCTATGAGAGAATGGAGGCTACCAGGAGAACAAGGGAGCTACAATGAAAGAAAGAGGAGTATAAGAGAATCTGGGAGCTACGAGGAGGGAAAGCGCCCATTTGGAGAACAAAGAAGATAAAAGGAGGACTATAAGATGAACAAGAGAGCTACAAGGAGAGAAAGAAACTATATGGAGAACAAAGGCGCTACAAGGACAGAAAAGGGACTGTAAGGAGAGCTAGGGAACTACAAGAAGAAAAAGGATCTAAAAGAAGAATAAAGGAGCTATAAGAAGAATAAAGGAGCTATAAGAAGAATAAAGGAGCTATAAGAAGAATAAGGGAGCTATAAGAAGAAAAAGGATCTATAAGAAGAATAAAGGAGCTATAAGAAGAAAAAGGATTTATAAGAAGAATAAAGGAGCTATAAGAAGAAAAAGGATCTATAAGAAGAATAAAGGAGCTATAAGAAGAAAAAGGATCTATAAGAAGAATAAAGGAGCTATAAGAAGAAAAAGGATCTATAGGAAGAATAAAGGAGCTATAAGAAGAAAAAGGATCTATAAGAAGAATAAAGGAGCTATAAGAAGAAAAAGGATCTATAAGAAGAATAAAGGAGCTATAAGAAGAAAAAGGATCTATAAGAAGAATAAAGGAGCTATAAGAAGAAAAAGGATCTATAAGAAGAATAAAGGAGCTATAAGAAGAAAAAGGATCTAAAGAAGAATAAAGGAGCTATAAGAAGAAAAAGGATCTAAAAGAAGAATAAAGGAGCTATAAGAAGAAAAAGGATCTAAAAGAAGAATAAAGGAGCTATAAGAAGAAAAAGGATCTAGAAGAAGAATAAAGGAGCTATAAGAAGAAAAAGGATCTAAAAGAAGAATAAAGGATCTATAAGAAGAAAAAATATCTATAAGAAGAATAAAGGAGCTATAAGAAGAAAAAGGATCTAAAAGAAGAATAAAGGAGCTATAAGAAGAAAAAGGATCTAGAAGAAGAATAAAGGAGCTATAAGAAGAAAAAAGATCTATAAGAAGAATAAAGGAGCTATAAGAAGAAAAAGGATCTATAAGAAGAATAAAGGAGCTGTAAGAAGAAAAATGGGACTATAAGGAGAACAAGAGAGCTGCAAGGAGCGGAAAGGACTATATGGAGAACGAGGAGCTACATGGAGAGAAAAGGGGCTAAAGGGGGAAAATAAAATGAAAGGAAAACAAGAAAAAGTCAAGGAGAAGGAACAAGGGGAAGTCCAAGAGAATAGGAGGAAGGTAAGGAGAATAAGGTAAAGACAAAGAAAATTATGGAAGCACATTTAGAAAAAGGGAAAGAGAAGGAGAAGAAGGGGAAGACAAGGAGAACAATGAGAATAGAACGAGAACAAAGAGAAAACAAGGATAACAGTTGGAAATGAAGAAGAACATGGCGAATACAAAGACAACAGGAAACTTGACGAATACATAGAGTAAAAGGAGATGGCGAAGAGACTAAGGGGAAGACAAGAGAACGACGGTAATACAACGAGAAGAGGGGGAAGACAAGGGGGACAAGGTAGACAGTTGGAATACAAAGAGAAAAAGAGGAATACAAAGAGAACAAGAGGAATACAAAGAGAACAAGAGGAATACAAAGAGAACAAGAGGAATACAAAGAGAACAAGAGAAATATAAAGAGAACAAGAGGAATATAAAGAGAACAAGAGGAATACAAGGAGAACGAGAGGAATAGGAGAACAAGAGGAAAAAGAGGAATAGAAGGAGCACAAGAGGAATACAAAGAGAACAGGAGGAATAGAAGGATAACAAGAGGAATACAAAGATAACAAGAGGAATACAAAGAGAACAAGAGGAATACAAAGAGAACAAGAGGAATAGAAGGAGAACAAGAGGAATACAAAGAGAACAAGAGGAATAGAAGGAGAACAAGAGGAATACAAAGATGACAAGAGGAATAGAAGGAGAACAAGAGGAATAGAAGGAGAACAAGAGCAATAGAAGGATAAAAAGAGGAATACAAAGATAACAAGAGGAATGCAAAGATAACAAGAGGAATACAAAGATAACAAGAGGAATACAAAGAGAACAAGAGGAATACAAGGAGAACGAGAGGAATAGGAGAACAAGAGGAAAAAGAGGAATAGAAGGAGAACAAGAGGAATACAAAGAGAACAAGAGGAATACAAAGAGAACAAGAGTAATACAAGGGAGAATTAGGGTTTTTTATATCAGTCAATTCCTAGGTTATCTCCCCGCACATCAAGTAAGGAGAAAGATTCAGTTCTACGTCGAAACCACTCCATGTAATAAATACTAGTGGGATTCGAACTCCTGCCCGAGCGAGTCACATGTCTCTTACTTCTCTTACTTTTGAGCTACTCCGGTGACGAAAATTGTGTAAGTACAAAGAAAGACAATAACATTTACATTAGGCAATTACTGAATTGCGAGGACTACCTAGTTAGTGTAGGGGCACGTGGTTTCCATCCCGAAGCACGCTTGATATCTTGAGGTACGTCTTTCAGAGAATTAACATGTCTAAGCAGGGGCCCGTGGCCTCGTCGGAAAGAGGTATCAGTGTTTGTTAATTGCATTGTGTCTAGGTGTTTGAGTATTTCCCGAACAATAACACTTTAACGCACTCCCATCAGAATACTAATTGGGAGGGTGAACTTGATATCCAAGGGCTACTTTGACTTGCAAATCTGGACACTGGAGGGCTTGAATGAATGAATGCTTGAGGTACAGTAAGCCTGACATCTTGCGCGCCCCGTTCTCCTTGACGAATATGATGGGTGTCCTACCATTTGGAGCGTTAAAACAATAGAACGTCCGAGCGTGGAGGGGACGTATTACAACACATGCAAATGAACATTCACCTGAAATCACACATATTTCCCAGCATGCTTTTCATGCAACGACTTAAAATGACCGTCTAACGTGTCTGTGACTCAAGCGGTAACTCGCTGGTCTTCTATGCAGGCGGCCCGCTTTCGATCTCCAATTATACATAATTATTTTATTGGTGATGTGAAGATGAAAAGAATTGTCATTGTATTAGCTATACAGGGACATCATTTTTAATATTAACCTGTCTATACCTTTAGAGAACCGGAAACACCGCTTGCTCCCCCCTCCAAGACTGGAGTTCGATGATACTGGCGTAAAACACAAATCACTCTACTAGGTATAGGAAGGAAGAAAAGTAGTTCATCCATTTACGTAAACTAGGAAATATCGCGATTTTGAGTTTGATAATTTTCATTAGGTTTTTCTTTAATGAAAGTACAGTACTGTATTAAAAATAAGTGTTTTTACTCACGAAGTGAGTTATCCATGCGAACGTATTCATTATGCAGTGTATATTATATAGTTTACAGCACATTAGCGTACAATATAGAGAAAGAAGTTAAATTGAAAAATAATCGTAATATGAATATTTAAACACAATTTTGAAAATGGTGGCCGTTCATTTCGATACAGGCTTCAGTTCTTTTGTGCATATTATCGCACTATAGACTATTGCATCTAATTCCAATTACCAGTTTCGTCCTTCGTACTAGTAACTCATGTTGAAATAATTCTATACCTACTCTACGTACTGTTAATTCAATCTTCACTTCTGCCCGACCCGAAAATATAAAATTACTCAGACATGCTATCTACTGTCCGTCCAAGTGGTTATGCCGCATGATTGTAGAAAGGGAGGAAATGACGTGACAGTTAATTACTTAACGAGGCCCTTTTATTTAAGTTAAATTAAACAGCTGTATAATATTACGTAAACGCCCAATTCCTGAGAGAAATTAATGTTTTCAGAAAAGAGCTAAGACAGCCTAGCTTTTACAGAGGGGCGAGCAGAAGCAGGTGGGGGAAATCGGAATGCGACGTAGGCAAACGGACAGTACTTGTGCGAAAATATGATTCAATATTGAAAGCTCTTTCGTCACTGGAAAACGCGAACATATTTCTGGAACGTACTATACTCAGTAACTCAGTACTGCTTACTATCTGCTGTCTTGGCTGTGTGTGGAGTTGGAACTTCATTAGTAGAAGGGGTGAGAGTGAAATACATTAAAAAAACTCAGGTACAATAAAAATTGAAGTAAAAATAAAATGATATCCCTGTAGTACAGCCGCCATGATAGCCATTGAACTTCCCAGCCATACCGGGCTCTACTTTTCACCTACAAGAGATCTGATATATTCAAAATTGACATAAAAATTTTAATAAATTATTAATATACATATTTTTTTCTTGTATACAATATTTTTACTTGCATCACATTTTGCCTACTCATTAAATTTGGCATATTTATCGTTTGCATTCTATTAAATTGGCATAGTATTCATTTGACATAATACTCTATATAATGTTCTGACATTTAAAAAAAGAGCATAACAAATTATAAAGTAAAACTGTGGCCACATGTAGTTAAGTAATCAAAAATGCGTCCCTCATCCTTATGTTGTGGATATATCTTTCGGCTAGGCTATATCGATCGTCTGGTTCAAAAGTGCGACAACTCAAAAAAAAAAAAAACAAGTTTTGAGATATCTTCAGTTGAAAGTTTCAAATAAATCATCTAGAAAGGAACCGCCACCACCTCCGCACGCCAATGGAAGCTCAACTAGTGCGCTGAATCGCTGAACTAATCGCTGAAATTCTGAACACCGTGATGCCATTTGATTGCTCAGCGCTGAGATTCCGAATACGCTCTAAGTTGTGTGTGCAGCCCTCGATAAACCACACCAACACAAATTACTCTGACGAAAATGGAACGTGGTTATTCATAAATTGTTTTAGGTATATCGCAACGATTGAGTTTCTTCATCATACTGCCAATGATATTCTCGGTTAAGAGAGAAGTTCTATATAATATTCTTATTGAATTTGGCATTCCCAAGAAACTAGTTCGATTAATTAAGATGTGTCTTTGTGAAACTTACAGCAGAGTCCGTATAGGCCATTTTCTATCTAATGCTTTTCCAATTCACTGCGGGCTAAAGCAGGGAGATACATTGTCACTTTTACTTTTTAACTTCGCTCTAGAATATGCCATTAGGAAAGTTCAGGATACCACAGAGGGTTTGGAATTGAACGGGTTACATCAGCTTCTTGTCTATGTGTTAGGAGAAAATCCACAAACAATTAGGGAAGACGCGGAAATTCTTGTTGAAGCAAGTAGAGCGATAGGGTTGGAAGTAAATCCCGAAAAGACTAAGTATATGATAATGTCTCGTGACCAGAATATTGTACGAAATGGAACTATAAAAATTGGAGATTTATCCTCCGAAGAGGTGGAAAAATTCAAATATCTTGGAGCAACAGTAACAAAGCTAAATGACACTTGGGAGGAAATTAAACGCAGAATAAATATGGGAAATGCCTGTTATTATTCGGTTGAGAAGCTTTTGTCATCTAGTCTTCTGTCAAGAAGTCTGAAAGTTAGAATTTATAAAACAGTTATATTACCGGTTGTTCTGTGTGGTTGTGAAACTTGGACTCTCACTTTGAGAGAGGAACAAAGATTAAGGGTGTTTGAGAATAAGGTTCTTAGGAAAATATTTGGGGCTAAGAGGGATGAAGTTACAGGAGAATGGAGAAAGTTACACAACGCAGAGCTGCACGCATTGTATCCTTCATCTGACATAATTAGGAACATAAAATCCAGAAGTTTGAGATGGGCAGGACATGTAGCACGTATGGGCGAATCCAGAAATGCATATAGAGTGTTAGTTGGGAGGCCGGAGGGAAAAAGACCTTTGGGGAGGCCGAGACGTAGATGGGAGGATAATATTAAAATGGATTTGAGGGAGGTGGGGTATGATGGTAGAGACTGGATTAATCTTGCACAGGATAGGGACCAATGGCGAGCTTATGTGAGGGCAGCAATGAACCTACGGGTTCCTTAAAAGTAAGTAAGTAAGTACTGCCAATGATATTACTGTTTACAGTTAAGACTAAAATGCATTCGCTTAAAAAATTAACAAGTAATTTTATGCTCGACTACGCCGAAATGTAGTAATTATACACCTGGTAGCAGCCCTTTAATGTACCTCATTAAAGTATACCTATTCATTAAGGTTCAGATTTTCCACCAATCGGAAAGCAATATGAAAGCGCAAGTATCGATTATTCTCGGATATGCAATCGAAAGACAACTAGCGAAACGTCACGGAGGCTGGAAATCCAATACTGTCGCAGAAGGTTATGTTCTGTTACTATAATAATTAGCGTTAATTGTAAATAATATTCAAATAAATTCAATTTGTCATCTCGTTTTTAATGTCTAAATCAATTTCCAGATTATATCAAGATTAATGTTCATTTTACGCTCTAGATTATATCAAGGTCAATGATATTTGTTCCTCGGAAAAAATCAATACTTTCGCGTCTGTGCACATCTCACAATTTACGAGATTGCACAAGGTCACTTCCGCTCCCAGTCAGATAAGAATAATATGAACACTTATGAAAATTTCAAGTTAGAAATAGGGTCGAGCATAAAAAGTGGTATGGAACTTGCCTATAATGGTAATTAAGACGCTCGTATGAAAATTATGAAACTCACTTGCGCTCGTTTCATAAACATACTCGCGTCTTAATTACTACCATTATAGGCTCGTTGCATAATGTACTAATATACGAGTACCTTTTAATCTTATGAATTCAATCACTTAATTCCAAAATCCTAGTATTCCGAACAAGGATTAAATTGCAGTATTTAAGTTTTCTCGGTTCTGTCTCAATCCTTCTCCTTTTGTGAACACGGTTTTAATGCATCCTGTATGTGGTCGTCAAAGAGCATCTGAGGCTGGCAGCACAGTATGACCACCGGTTCGATACTCTCCTCAGACTTCATAAATTGCCCAGACGTTGTTCTGCTCCACTTGATGCAGGCAAGGTCACCTGTATGTCTAGACATTATTGTCTCAGAGCTGAATCATAAACCTAACAAGCACTAAACTCATAGCCTACTTTCTTCCAAAATATTGGGTTTAGTGACTTTTACAAACTTTTATGAACACTCGGTTGCCATGAAAATGGAGTAATGACATGTTCAATTGTTGGAGTGTTTTACTTGAGGGAAATTAATTATGTAAAGATACTTTTAAATTGGAAAACTTGTACAGAGGAGATGAAGTCATAGTATGCGATGGTGAAACAGTCATAAACTGAAAGTAACACGAGGAAGACTGAACTGTTTTATCAAATGAATTGAATTAAATCTCTCGTTTAAGAGGTGGAGAAGAATTTGCACTTCTTGATGATAATGATGATGATAGACAAGGATTACGATAATGGCAATAAATAATAAATAATAAAGAATAGAAGAATAGAATAATAGATGACCAGAAACAATGATCATAGTGATGATTATCATGATCATGATGATGAACAAAGAGAATCGTAATAATGACGATGAAGAATAAACATTATGATGGTAGACAAGAAATGATGATTATTTTGATGAAAGGTAAGGATGAAATAGGATAATATTGAGATGAATGCTGAAGATGATGATGGAAGACAAGAAATGATGATTATTTTGATGAAAGGTAAGGATGATATAGGATGATATTGAGATGAATGCTGAAGATGATGATAGAAGACAAGAAATGATGATTATTTTGATGAAAGATAAGGATGATATAGGATGATATTGAGATGAATGCTGAAGATGATGATAGAAGACAGGAAATGATTATTTTGATGAAAGGTAAGGATGATATAGGATGATATTGAGATGAATGCTGAAGATGATGATAGAAGACAAGAAATGATGATTATTTTGATGAAAGGTAAGGATGATATAGGATGATATTGAGATGAATGCTGAAGATGATGGTAGAAGACAAGAAATGATGATTATTTTGATGAAAGGTAAGGATGATATAGGATGATATTGAGATGAATGCTGAAGATGATGATAGAAGACAAGAAATGATGATTATTTTGATGAAAGATAAGGATGATATAGGATGATATTGAGATGAATGCTGAAGATGATGATAGAAGACAAGAAATGATGATTATTTTGATGAAAGGTAAGGATGATATAGGATGATATTGAGATGAATGCTGAAGATGATGATAGAAGACAAGAAATGATGATTATTTTGATGAAAGGTAAGGATGATATAGGTTGATATTGAGATGAATGCTGAAGATGATGATAGAAGACAAGAAATGATGATTATTTTGATGAAAGGTAAGGATGATATAGGATGATATTGAGATGAATGCTGAAGATGATGATAGAAGACAAGAAATGATGATTATTTTGATGAAAGATAAGGATGATATAGGATGATATTGAGATGAATGCTGAAGATGATGATAGAAGACAGGAAATGATTATTTTGATGAAAGGTAAGGATGATATAGGATGATATTGAGATGAATGCTGAAGATGATGATAGAAGACAAGAAATGATGATTATTTTGATGAAAGGTAAGGATGATATAGGATGATATTGAGATGAATGCTGAAGATGATGATGGAAGACAAGAAATGATGATGATGATGATTATTATTATTATTGTTATTATTATTATTATTATTATTATTATTATCATTATGAAAGATTAAAATGACGATAGAAGAAAAACATGATTAAGTTCATTATGATGATAATGGAGATGAAGATTAAAATGTTGATAGAAGACAAGAAATGACGATTAAATTTGTTATGATGATAATGGAGTCGAAAATAATTAAAGCGATGTTAGAAGACAAGAAATGATTATTAAGATTATTATGATAGTATTGGAAATGAAATCCCGCTTAGGACTCGCCTTACGGAATGCGCGCTGGTTCGTTTCCTCATGGGGGAAGAAATTTTCTCATGAAATTTCGGCCAGTGTATGGAACCGGTGCCCACCCAGCATCGTGATGCACTTGGGGAGCTACGATAGGTAGCGAAATCCGGTTGCGAATACCAGCTATAACGGCTGGGGGGATCATCGTGCTAACCACACGATACCTCTATTCTGGTTGGATGATCTTCCACCTCTGCTTCGACATGTGGGCGTGAGGCCAGCAGCCGGCTGGTCGGTCTAGGCCCTTCACGGGCTGTAGCGCCACTCATTATTATTATTATTATTATTATTATTATTATTATTAATGGAAATGAAGATTAAATGATGATAAAAGACAATAAATGATGATTAAGATTATTATGATGGAAGACAAGGATGGTGATAATAGAGATGAAGATTAAAATGGTGACAGAAAACAAGAAATAATGGTTAAGTTTATTATAATGGAAGACAAGTATGATGATAGTGGACAACATTATTAAAAATGATGATAGAACACAAAAATTATGATTATGATGATGAAAGACAAGGATGATAATGGCGATGAAGAATTAATATGATGATGAAAGACAAGAAATAATGATTATGTTGATGGAAAGTAAGGATGATGATAATGGAGATGAATGCTAAAGATGCTAGAAGACAAGAAATGAAGATTATTATTGTGATGGAAGACAAGGAAAAAAATGTTATGTTTTATTTAACGACGCTCGCAACTGCCGAGGTTACATCAGCGTCGCCGGTTTACCGGAATTTAGTCCCGCAGGAGTTCTTTTACATGCCAGTAAATCTACTGACATGAGCCTGTCGCATTTAAGCACACTTAAATGCCATCGATCTGGCCCGGGATCGAACCCGCAATCTCGGGCATAGAAGGCCAGAGTTATACCAACTGCGTCAACCAGGCCGACTGGAAGACAAAGATGATGATCATGAAGATGAAGATTGAAATGATGATAGAAGACAAGGTTGATGATGATGATGATGATGATGATGATGAAGATTGAGGATAAGACAAAGGCATAGCTCAGTGTTTTCCTGCTGATTCGGAGTTTCCTTCGGGGGTGGCTTCGATTTTCCCTTCGGAACGTTACCCGGTTGGGTTTTTTCCGAGCTTTTCCCCTACCGTAAACTGAATGTCAGGTAAACTCTGGCGAATTTACGGCCTCACCTCGCCAAATACGGACTATCTCACTATCACCAATTCAATCGAAGCTAAATAACCTAGTAGTTGATAGAGTGTCATTAAATAACCAACGAAAATAGAAATGGAATAAAGAAGATGATTGATGTCAAGGATAAGGATGATGATGATGGTTAGAAAATTGTTAAGGGACTGTGTAATTCATGGGGTATAGAGTAAGGATATCAATGATTATGATGATGAATACAAGGAGGTAGAGATAGAATTGATATTTAACTAATCAGAATCGACTGAAGTCTCGATACATTAAGCAGCGATTCGGGGATTACGACATACAGAAGAGCCTACTTTACGATGTGACTTAAACTAAATCCAAAAAAATCACAGTCAATCATTGTGGACCATTCACGTTTGTTAAGCACTATTACCATACCAAATTTGTCTCCGATTAAAATATACGGCACCGAAATTCCGTTCAGTGAATCAGTAAAGAATCTAGGTATTTATATGGATTATTACACTCTTACTACGTCATACTACTTTTGACCAATAAAACGGTACGAATGGACGTATTTCAACCAATCATGGCTGCTTATCGCACAATTTTATCGCGTCCCTAGCATTTGTTTAATTTTATCGCGTCCCTAGCATTTGTTTCTTTGTTTGCCAACATTTGAAACTGCGCTGGTCTGGACGTCAAATATATATATAAAATTACAAACCACTCCAGTCGATGCACAGCAGTTTCAAATATGACTCGCATTGGCATTCAAGAACAAGAATTAATAAAAATCACTGGTCATACCTATGCATCTTCTGAAATCCGATTTACAAATAAATGAAGAGCACCATTCGGAAATCCTGAATAAGTTGAATACACCATGTAGGCCTAAATCAACAAGTTCCACTTCTATTACGCACACGTCGAATATAACATCAATTGAACAACCAACCACATTCAAATTTGAAAATTGTACATTCAATAATTATTCCTTTTAAAATTATTCATTCGGAAATCCTGAATAAGTTGAATACACCATGTAGGCCTAAATCAACGAGTTGCACTTCTATTACGCACACGTCCAATATAACATCAATTGAACCACCAACCACATTCAAATTTGAAAATTGTACATTCAATAATTATTCCTTTTAAAATTATTCATGTTTATTTTTTATGTCATCGTCGTTAATTAAAACTTTTCTAACACTTGTGATATTAGTTAGGTTATGTTATAGCTTCTGCTATATGATATTATGGATAGTCACGTATCAGAGATTGTTTAATATTAAGATTGATTGAAAATCATCTGTCAAGTGACGTTGATTACTGGGATTCGGATAATTGAAGTGGAATGTTGCATTTTAATAAAAATGAAACGGAATCAACAAAGCCTTCTTGACTAGTAACATTGCCATCGTGTATAATAGATCGAGAACTTCTCGACAAGAAGGCATTGCTCACTACTGCCATCTAGCATGCATCTAGCGTAATATTTGTAATGTTGTGATGGTGCAATAATACATTTGAAGACAGTTGTATTTTCGTAAGTCAATTAATATTTTATTGTATTGGCGTCCTTCGTTACTTCTAATCTTTATATACTTTCTTCTAATCGTGTAATAGTCAATTAAATCCCACTCGAGTTTTGATTTTCTCCAGATGAATCAAAACGTCTAGTGAGATTACTGTTGATAAAAGTTTAAATTGGAACATTCAAGTTGCAGAGACCTGCAAGAAAGTATTCTCATTAATCAACTCGTTTAGGCGATTGAAGAATTTTCTACCCTTTTCCATGAAAAAAAAAAAAAAGTTAGTGCAAACACTGGTGATGCCCCACTTCGATTACTGTGATATTCTGTTTACTGACCTAAGCGTTATTTCGGCGCAGAGACTACAACGTGTTCATAATATGTGCGTCCGTTTCGTCTGCAATATTCGCCGGGCTGATCACGTAACACCATCCCTCGAAATGTTGTCCTGGCTCCGTCTAGAAGATCCTAGGAAAATCCACCGTCCTTCCCTTTTCTTTCACATATCGCATTTCTCCACTCCTGTCTATCTTGCGTCTCGTTTTCAAAATTTATACACCCATCATAACCTAGACACACGATCACAACACTCCTCAATATTATCCATTCCCTCCCACCGAACATCCTCACATTCATCTTCTTTCACTGTGGCTGTTCCTCGGCTTTGGAATTCCCTACCGAGTAATGTCAGGGACTGTCAGTCATCAAACCAATTTAAGAATAGGCTAACGAAATATTTTTCTAACAACTCTTGTTAACAGTAATAGCTGTTTCAAGTTTCTCAACGTTTAATGGTTATATATATATATATATATATATATATATATATATATCACAGAATAAATATTTATATTATCTCATTATTATTATTATTATTATTATTATTATTATTATTATTATTATTATTATTATAATCATCACTATTTCGTACCAATGTTTATTATTGTCACACTAACATTACTTATCCAACTTTCATTATTTACTTTCATGTTGTTTTATGGTCTAGATATTAATGTAATAACTATGTAACTAATTCTATTCAATTAGAATTAGAATCTGGCTGGGCAGAAGAGAAGGCCCACTGGCCTTAACTCTGCCCGATTAAATAATAGTACATTATGCAACGAACCTATAATGGTAGTAATTAAGACGCGAGTATGTTTATGAAAAGAGAGCAAGCGAGTTTCATAATTTTCATACGAGCGTCTTAATTACCACTATAGGCAAGTTTCATACGACTTTTTATGCTCGATCATATTTCTAACTTGAAATTACTCATAAGTATCCATGTTATTCTTATCTGACTGGGGAGCGGAACTGACCTTGTGCAATATCTCGTAAATTGTGAGATGTGCGCAGACGCGAAAGTATTGATTTTTTCCGAGAAACCAATGTCATTGACCTTGATATGATCTAGAGAGTAAAATAAACATTAATCTTGATATAACCTTGAAATTGATTTAGACATTAAAAAACGAGTTAAAAAATTGAATTTATTTGAATATTATTTACAATTAACGCTAATTATTATAGTAACAGAACATAACCTTCTGCGACAGTATTGGATTTCCAGCCTCCTTGACGTTTCGCTAGTTGTCTTTCGATTGCATATCCGAGAATAATAGATACTTGCGCTTTCATATTGCTACAATGGTGTTTTCTGATTGTTGGAACACCTGATCTTAAATGAATAGGTGTACTTTAATGAGGTCCATTAAAGGGCTGCTACCAGGTGTATAATTACTAAATTTCGGCATGGTCGAGCATAAATAAATAATAACTATTAATTATTATTAAAACGCAGTCAGAAACCTAGTTATTATAGGCTAGTGGAAATTTATCCATGGAAATAAGGACCGTATGCTCTTGAATTAACTTGAAGGAGAAATGGATTCTTATCTCATCTTTTTAGAGTGACATCTCTAATTAAACGTAAAAAAGGGGAAGCAGAGCCTTCCCTTTGAAGTGAATTTTGTTTCGGACTCACGCAGGGCTGAATAATGGATGCTTCAGAGTCCGTTTTGTTTTCGGACAGCAGGTCGAGTTCGATTCATAATCGCGAGGAGCAAAAGCAGAAGAAGGGGACATCGCGATAGTAGGTGGGCCATAAATAAACAAGGAATCGAGATGTCTTTGTTTTCAAATGCAAGGCACTTTCTATATATATGTTTGTTGTTATCCTAAAACGGAGGTAGAAAAGGGGGAAGATTCCCTACAGAGGATTTTCAAAATGTATTTTCTTCAAAGTAAGAAAAATAAGAGAGTCCTTTGATCTTATACTTCGAAGAAAGAATTTAAAAGGGTATGTGATGCTCAGGTGAGAATGCTTTCAGAAAACCTTGCAGAGAGCAAGTATTTGTGTAAACATTGTCGGAGAAGAGGACCACAACTTAGAGACAGAAATTCCCGTCCATTGAATTCCCTTTGCCTGGATCCTCACGACTTTACCTTTAAGCTTGAAAAACCATATCAAGTAGTTGGCAAAGCAAACCTGTTACATAATGCAATCTCAGGGGTCGCAGGTTTCCTGACTAGGAAGATGGGGGTAACATTTATTTAATGTCATTTTTAAAACATTCTTTCGTGAAAGAGTTTTATTCTCTGTGAAGTGGTGGTTATTATGTCAAGTAATTTATAGAAATCTATAATCCAAAATCCATCGAAATTATTTATTTATTTGTTTATTCTTTTATTTATTCGTTCCATCACTTATTCATCTACCTGCTAAATAATTTATTTATTCATCTAAACATTTATTTTGTCGTTCGCTCAATTCTTAAATTGTTCATCGTTGGTTTATTACTCTATCGGTCTTACTAATAAAAACTCTATATACAAACGTTTAACTGTCTTATACTTATACAATGAGTAGCTCATTTATACGTCGTGTGTAAATTCCTTACTAATAATCACTAAATACGTCGTGTATAACAGTACAACTGTTACACAGCTACGTCATAATTTCGTCATTACTTCGTTACGAAAGATAATAGAATATCTGAGGTTCTCTATTGGATCCGGTAGAGCGCTCTAGTGTGGCGTGTTAAGTATCGATAGTACAACTGGCTCTAATCGATTACCATACTATATTTTGGTCAAAGAGTACAAGCTACAGTAATATTATTCTAATTATTCTGTGCTCTTTGGTTTGTTCCTCTTTGGTTACTAGGCAACCATCATCATAAAATGACAGTCGATACGAACAGCTGTTAGAGGGGCGGCCATTTTTTTCTCTATATACAACGCTTAAACAAGGGTTTCGTGTATATAACTACTGCAAAGCAATTCCCATTGTATAGTTACAGGCTGTTTATACGTCCATCGCTTCTGCATGGTTTATTAGTAAAGTTTTCTGTCTCAACTCTGCATAAGTCTAGTATAAAAACTAATACGCTGTTTATTAGTAAGACTGTATATGTTTACTTATGTATGTATTTATTTATTCTATCATTTAATCATTCACCTGTTAAATAATTTATTAATTCATTTAAACATTCTTTCATTCGTTCGCTCAATTCTCAATTTATTCTTCATCAGTCTATTACTCTATATATTTATTTATTCTATCATTTATTCATCCTCCTGTTAAACAATTTATTAATCCATCTAAACATTTATTTTGTCGTTCGCTCAATTCTTAAATTATTCATCGTTGGTTTATTACTCTATATATTTACTTATGTATGTATTTATTTATTCTATCATTTATTCACCCACCTGTTAATAATTTATTAATTCTTCTAAATATTCATTTACTCGTTCATTCAAATCTTACTTGATTCATCTATTATTTTATTTATTTATTTATTCATTCCATTATTTATTCATCAACGTGACTGCAATTTATTAATTCTTCTAAACATTGGCTCATTCGTTCGCTCAATTCTCACTTTATTTATCGTCAGTCTATTACTGTACATATATTTATTTATGTACTTATTTATTCTATCATTTATTCATCCACTTGTTAAATAATTTTTCAATTCCTCAAAATATTCATTCATTCGTTCAATTCTTAATTTATTCATCGTTGGTGTATCACTTTATTTATTTATTTATTTATTTATTTACTTATTTATTTATTTGTACTATCATTTATTCATCCATCTTATAATAATTTATTAATTCCTATAAACATTCATTCGTTCATTAATTCTTAATTTATTCATCGTTGGTCTATTTATTTAATTACTTGTTTATTTATTTATTTACTTATTTATTTATTCGTCCTATCATTTATTCATCCACTTCATAATAATTTATTAATTTCTCTAAACATTCATTCATTCGTTCACTCAATTCATCGTTGGTGTATTGTTTATTTATTATTTATTTATTTATTTATTTATTTATTCGTTCCATCATTTATTCATCCACTTCATAATAATTTTTTAATTCCTCTAAATATTCATCCATTCGTTCGCTCGCTTAAATGAGATTAAATAAGTGTGTAAAGTGGGAAGCAGTACAAAATTTTGTTCAAATTCACCACACTAATAAGGTTGTAGCAGTGCATGCGATAAAACTGGTTAACGATAACGCAATGTCACATTTCTGCAAAATCCTCAAAATGAGATAAAAGCAGATTTCATTGGATAGGTTCTTAGTCAAAGCAAAATATTCCAATCAGTCATGCAGTCAGAAGTGATTCCGCTAGTTATAGTGAAACTATTTTCTTTAAATGTCCAAGAACTAAGCAGTAAAAGAGGTGAAAGACACTGAAAAACAAAATACAGTAAAGTAATTTGTATTGCACTAAATTATATGAATAAACAGTTGCGAAACGAATTAATCTGAGTTTGCATTGTTTTATTGAGAAAGTCGTTTTGATATGCGTGTGTTTTGAATTAAGAGCACGTTTTCGAAACGAATTACGCTCTAATTCAAGGTTTTACCGTATATCCTATTATTATTATTATTATTATTATTATTATTATTATTATTATTATTATTATTCGTAATAGTTGTAAAACAATAGCAGAAAATATAATTCTAAAATGCAAGAAATATTACCTTTAATTGATTTAATGATATGGACTGATGGTCGTATAAGAAGAAAGAGAGAGGGAGGTTGTAGACAGAGACAGATTATTATTATTATTATTGTTATTATTATTCTCGTAATAGTTGTAAAACAACAGCAGAAAATAAAATCTATACTAATAATAAATCTGTAGCCGAAATTTTTCTGGTAATTTTCGATTCTCCAAAAATAATTGGTCCTAACATATACAATTAACCACCCTGAAACCGAAAATCGCTTTTTGGAAATTTTTGTTTGTATGTCTGTCTGTCTGTCTGTATGTTTGTTACCTTTTCACGCGATAATGGCTGAACGGATTTCGATGAAAATTGGAATATAAATTAAGTTCGTTGTAACTTAGATTTTAGGCTATATGGCATTCAAAATACATTATTTAATAGGGCGGTTATAAGGGGGCCTGAATTAAATAAATAGAAATTTCTCGCTTATTATTGATTTTTGTGAAAAATGTTACATAACAAACGTTTCTTTAAAAATAATTTCCGATAAGTTTTATTCCTTGAAAAATTTTGATAGGACTGACATTTAATGAGATAAATGAGTTTTAAAATTAAAATAACTGCCATCTAAGGCCGTGTAACGAATTAAAAAAAAATTACTTCGTCTATAAGGGGCCTTGGACACCAACAATCGAAAGCTATGAAAGATAGCCTACAGATAATGTTTCTGTGTTTGTATGAAGTAATATCAGAAGCTAAATTAACCGATTTGTATAATTAATTATTAATTCACCATTGGAAAGTGTAGTTTCTCTAGATGGACATAATGCTATAATGTTATTACAGTAACTTCTGAGTGAATCGAGGACAGGTAAGATTAAAATAGCTTCTTATGCACAGAAAACTTGATAGGCTATTCTGTACATTCGTTTCCTGTATTTCCTAAAATAATTTTTATGACCAAATGAGTGGTCTCTGGATCAAAATGATCGCATTTTAATTATGCAAATGCAATTTAAATTAAGTAATATAATAAACGATTTATCCTTATATCAAACACGAATGTTCCCTGGATCAAATGTCCTATTTTAATTATGTAATTACTTTATATTTATTTCTAACGGGTGCAGCGGAGCGCACGTTTACGGCTAGTTCTAAAATATAAGAAATATGACATTTCAATTGATTTAATGATATGGACTGATGGTCGTATAAGAAGAAAGAGAGCGGGTGGTTGTAGGGAGAGAGAGAGAGGGGGGGAGGGAGAAAAAGAAAGACAGGGGAGACTGTGGGCAGAAAATTTTATTTCAGTTCTGCATTAAGCGTCCTCATCCGACGATGTAATCTCAAACCTCAACATTTCTGCATAATGGTTTTCTGCGTTACGAATAGACGCAACTGGACCAGGTGCCAGGATTTCTTTCGTCGCACTTTTGTAGTTCCCTGGAGTCATGTATTTCTCTGTTATATTCCCTTCTTTCTGCTGTATACAATAATTGCCATTTCTACAACATACATCAGAGACCTGATTGCCTTCAGCCATAAACTTCAGTCGGGTCCATTGAATAGCGAAACCAAAACATCTCTTAGAGGACAGTACTAATAAAATTGATGGGGGAGTTTTTGAAAGGGGATGCGAGATGAAAGAGCAGGGAGGAAGGGGGGGAGAAAAGGATTGTGAAGAAAGGAAGGCAGGATCGGTCAATCTTGCCCTGGTTTAGCCACGGAGATACTGTGTAGTCAGGTAGTGCGACTAGATGTCTCCACCGCCTTAAACGCCTTCCTTTTAAATTTAGTTGTTCCTCGCAAGTTACTTCACTTCCTTTCTTGCAATGTCCCATTTCACTACCAGGCTTGTATTTAATCCACTTTCTCCCGTTCGAATGCATCGCGCACGTCTACTGAAATAACTGACACTGTTTATACCTGACCGTAGTTCAGTCGGGCCGATATCCTTACCAAATGGAATGGAGTTCGATGACTGGCACGTACTGTTAGATTTGTGATTCAATTCAGTTCAATTTAATTTATTAAGCCATTAAACAGTGATAGGCTTCGTCACAAAAAAAAAAAAAAACATAAGGTGGGTGCTCCTGTTATGGCCATGTTCCTGATATGGCCACTCCCCTATTGTAAGTTAACCAAAAAATCCGCTAAATTGCAGCAGCATCCAGTGAAAGGGCATCCTGGTATGTCACTTGATCCTTTTCCATCCAGTCAGGTTGAGCAATATGGCGTCAGTTGCCTGTTTTGCGGTTTTCATGTGACCTCTTCTTATTTTTCTCTGGTAAGTCTCCTTTGTTTTATGCACGTTTTTCAAAGACTTGTTTCATGAAAACCATAGTACTCCATTCAGTTTTTAATGTTCTGTTGTAGTTGATGGCGTATCTTTTACGAGTTGTTCATAATCAAACGATTTTCGTGAAAGCTTTCCTGCTCCTGATATGGCCATATCAAGTTCATTTCACTTTTATTTTTTCACCTGACAAATTTACATGTCTTATAGCTGGGATTACGCAACAATTTTGTATTTTTTTAGAAAAACAACTTAATTCTTTATGGAAAAACGTGTTTTGACTACACTTTTGAATTATGAAAAAGATTATTAAGTGTCATTTTTATTCATTTTACACCAAAATTATTTAATTTTAGCACAACTGCGCTATCAAACTGAAAACAATCACGATTTGTAGAACATGGAACAAGGGTGGTCATATCATGTGCACATGTTCCTGACATGGCCACTAGGTATAGTTTTGGAATTTGGGACTTTTTGGACAATAAAATCTATTTTTATGGGGAAAGGAAATTGTTTTAAGAAAGTCCATTAGACTGAGAACGTGTAAAAAAAAAAAGTGGTTTACATTTTTTTCAAAATGGCGGCTAGAAAAATTCTCAAACCTTAGCATGGCCGTATCAGGGACACCCACCTTACATTTGAAAATACACATATAATTGAAAACAGTAATTAGAATGAAAACACAAAACATTTTGAAACTCTAAAATTAATGAAAACACTTCACTCTTATGTAATAATTGTAACTAATCTAAATAACTTTATTTATTAAAAAGCAATTTCTTATGAATTTATGTTAAGAAACTCATCTACAGAGTAGAAAGGATTAATTAAAAGCCAATTATAAAATCTAGCTTTGAAACTATTGGTTGGTAACTTATAATATTGACTGGGAAGCTTATTATATAATTTCATCCCCGTAACAGAATAGTAATATGCGTTACAAGAGCGATATGTTGAAGTTTTCATGTTCGAGGAAAAGTTTGAAAAAGCGAAACGTTGTTGAGCTTTTTTAATTTCCGAGAATTGAAAGAAATCATACCGCTCGTGTATCGTACATTATTTTGTGCGAAGATCGTTTATTACATACCTGAAAGAGGAATTTCTAATTAGTTGCAATGAAATCTCCATCTTGGTTTCTGTTCAATGACGGTAAATTTGTAAAACAAAAATATCTATCTTCAACATTGTTGCTTTAAAATGTTTTCTGTGTTTACTATAGACCAGCAAGCCGTGATAATATACGTCTGTCTTTTTTTTTCCCTGTCCATAAATGCGAACTTAAAACAAACGGTAAGGTTATGTAATGATTTATTTTTCATTTTAATATTTTAACAATATTATTTATATAACATATTGCAGTAATAACATCGGCATCTGGAATCTTGTTGATTTTTTCACGGCTTCCTTAATGTTACTTGCATCACGAATCCAGTAACTTTAGTGGAGTTGTAGAGTTTACTTAATTTTTGCAAATATTTAAAAGCAATAATTAACAGTGCAATTTAGAAGAAATTGCAGTGGTAACTTTCCAATTTATAATTATTACTATATTGAACGTCTCTAAAAATAATATGTTAAAAGCATAAAGCAGTAAAATCAATAGGTTATGTCACTTAAGCGGTAAGAAGGGGGAAATTGTTATGTGTGTTAGGTTGGGAATACTGAATGTGGAATTTTAGACTTTCCGCGGATTGGTTTTGTGCGGAAAGCAAGCAAATACGCACGATCTCGCACAAAAATTTGTACTAGTTTTATGTAATCTACAGCATGGAATATTAATTTGTTCACTATTTCTAATTTCATGATCATACATATTGGCTATTAATGAGTAATTGTCTATATTTTGTCGAGTGTAAAGAACTAGGTCGTATATGTATAAATTTATGACAGTTAATATCTGTGATTGTTTGAAAAGAGGTCGACAATTTTCAAGATAGTTTGATTGACTAGAATTCTAATGACTTTCTTTTGCAAAATCAAGACACTCCCAATTTTGCTACCATTTCCCCAAAAAATTAAGACATACCTAATTATCGACTGAAAGAACGAAAAGTAGGCACATCTTAAATAATTTTGAGAAACACAAGTCACTAATTTCTTTAATAAACATATAACTCTTGATAATTTTGTGGATATATATTCGATTGTTTTTCCCATGTTAAACTGGAGTCTATAAAAAGTCCTAGTGACAGACTAAACGCGAGTTTTATTCGAGTACAGTACTTCGATTCCCGTTATGTTTTCGTTCCATCACTACTTCACAGCTACCATATCCTCATATCATCTTAATCTTCTAATAACGTTTCATTTCAGCACTAGACCTAAGCAAAATGAATATATCTGTATTTGTTTGTTTCCGTCAGATTACTTTTACAGATCTTTTGTTATAAACCATCAAGCCATTAAATTATGACATAAAATTGAATATATTGTAAAACTTAAAAAAGACGAACGTTTTCGCTATGAAATAGCATTATCAGGTCTCGTAATAGTGGGTAAGACACAATGAACACTTTACAAATCTGGTTAATTTAACATTCTGCCCTTGAGGGATTACAGCAATACAATTTTGGAAATATTCCAATTTTTTTTTCCACTATTACTGTATCTGTTACAATAATGAAAATTATTATGTGTAAAACACTGTCCTTCTGCTATATGACAAAAATATTTTTACGATTCAAAAAAAAAATATTTACATTTTATTTTTCAAAATTCAGTTCACTGTGCAGTGATGAAGCGTTTCCCACATAACTAAAAAACTATCCAACATTTTGTGATAAAATTTTGTGTGTGTATTTATGTATGTCATATCTACAATATGATGCAAGATCACTTCTCTATCCTTGATAGATTGTCTGATAAAAAAATAAATTCATTTTTTAAAATGGTGAAATATCAGTATTTTCTCCTAACACAAAATTAAAAAAAAATATTTTTTATTAAGGAATGTAGTTGAAAGAGTATGATATTCTAAACTTGAGTTTCAGCAATAAAATAAACAAGAGAGAATGTAAAAAAAATGTAACAAGTTTATGAGTTATGAGGGAAACGCTTCATCACTGCACAGTAAACTGCCACCATTTTGAATTTTGAAAAAAAAAAAAAAACAGTATGTAAATATTTTCGGAATATATATGATAAGACTTTCTTGTGTTAAATTCTAACGTACCTTCTTTACACGTTTCAAACTATTTATGGGTCATCCTCAGAACTGGTCGTTGTTGGTCTTGGCGCCTATTGTTTTGTTTCCTGTGAGGGTGTGTTCGTGTGGTATAATGTAGAATCAAAGAGTGTGTGTGTTCTGAAATTGAGTTTTGTGTTGACAATTTCGTTGGGGTGTGTTTTCGTGTGTGTCTATTTCATATTGTTCTAGTGTATTTAGTTTCTAGTTACGTTAGATATTTTACTACAGGCCCTGCAGTAATTTAAGTCCAGCAATTTAAAATAAAGTCATAACTCTATCATGATTGCAACAGAAATTAGAGCAGTTGGAAACACTTCGTGTTGTTACAGATATATATTGTTAACTGAACTAACTTATTTCATATTCTATATGCTAAATTAAAAAAAAAAATATATATATGTATATATATATATATACATGTACAGGGACATCATTTTATTTTTATTAACATTTTTAATATTAACCTTGCTATACCTTTGGATTAACGTCTGAGAACCGGAAATAAAGCTTGCTACCCCCTTCCACGACTGGAATTCAATAATACTAGCGTATAATACAAACAAATCACTTTACTAGGTATAGGATGTAAGAAAAGTAGTTCACCAATTTCGGTAAACTAGGAAATATCGCTATTTTGAGTTTGATCATTTTCATTAGGTTTTTCTTTAATCAAAATACAGTACAGTATTAACAATAAGTGTTTTTACTCACGAACCGAGTTATCCATGCGAACGTTTCATTATGCAGTGTATATTATACTGTCTACAGCACATTAGCGTACACTATAGAGAATGAAGTTCAATTGAAAAATAATCATAATATGGATATTTGAACAATTTTTTTTAAAATGGTGGCCGTTCATTTCGATACAGGCTTCAGTTCTTTTGTGCATATTATCGCACTATAGACTATTGCATCTAATTCCAATTACAAGTTTCGTCCTTCGTACTAATAACTCGTGTTGAAATAATTCTGTACCTACTCTATAAAAGAGTATCTAACGTACTGTACTGTACTTCTGCCCTACCCGCACAGATAAAATTCCTCAAACGTGCTATCTACTGTCCAAGGGATTATGTCGCAGGATCGTAAAAAGGGAGGAAATCACGTGACAGTTAATTACTTAACGAGGCCCTTTTATTTAAGTTATTTTAAATAGTTGTATAATATTACGTACGTAATACTGGGTGTTCAGTTCAAAACGTGTCATGGCTCGCTGTATGCCGTCATGTGGCTAGCCGATGAGCCTAGAGAATTCAATCTTCCTACACTTCCGCAGAGCTGTATATCCTAAGAGGTAGAGAAGTTGCCTAGCAAGTACGGCGTTCATTCTGAAGAGTACGTGCCGATACGTACGGTAACGCCGGTAGTGGCAGGAATGTGAACTGTTTGGAAATACGTACTGTCGGGATATGGGGAGAGGGTTAAGACGATTACTTACGTATTTGTTGACATTAACTTCGACGGTCAACATGGACACGGAGCATTTGATTTGTGTTGTGGAATGTTACCGTACGCAACCGATGATAGCAAATACCCTGCGTACGACTTGCCGGCGCAAAACACAGTTCGAAAGAGGTTATGGTAGCACACAGACCGTACAGACCGCCATCTGTTGCTACGACGTTCAAGTTATACCGTACACGTTCTCAAGTTCAGATTGAAGAACGCCTTAAATAATAGGCAACTTCTCTAACATATAAAATGAAACTCGCTTCAAATCGGTGACCCAACAACAGTGACGTCATGACACACTTTGAAATGAACACCCAGTAGTTGTATAATATTACTAGTCTTTACAGAGGGGCGAGCAGAAGCAGGTGGGAGAAATCGGGATGCGACGTATTCAAACGGACGACAGTACCTGTGCGAAAATATGATTGAATATTGAAAGCTCTTTCGTCACTGGAAAACGCGAACATTTTTCTGAAACGTACTATACTCACTCAGTACTGCTTACTATAGCCTATGCGGCCTTGGTTCTGTGAGGAGGACAGTTGGAACTTCATTAGTAGAAGGGGTAGGAGTGAAGTATATTCAAAAACTCAGGTACAATAAAAATTGAAGTAAAAATAAAGTGTTGTCCTTATACATCAGCCGTGGCGAGAACGTGACTCGCGAGACATTGTGGCTCGCAGTGATAGCTGTGCATTTCGCTTGCTTCTAACCTCCGCCAACCCCCACCCTCTCACTCACTGGAGTCAAACTCCGTTCCATTTGTATTTGTCTCTGACCTGCGAGTGGCATATGTCTCTCTCGAAACCATGTACGAAAGTTCCAAGTAGGATGGGAGGACGGATTTTTTTGCTTTCAATATGATGGGAATATTAAATGTATGATTTGTTCACAAGTATTAAGAGGAAAACGGTTGTATAACATAAAACGGCATTATACTACGTGTTACTGATGAAACATTAAAAGGTTGTGTTATTGCTGTTGTTATAATAATAATAATAATAATAATAATAATATAATAATCATCATCATCATCAGCATCTCTGTACGTCGACCCATTTTCAGCAAATGTACGAATAATGCGGTTAGCTCTTCAATTTGAACTCACTGATTTACTATGTGATGTCAAATGAAAGCTAGGTAGATGTAAGGACTTGACAAATGTTGAACTTTCAAATCTTTGCCAAAAAATAAATATCCGAAGCTTCGTTCTTTCGCTTGCTCTGTTGAAGCCATGTTCGCTACAACTTACGTTTGTGAAAAATTATTTTCAACAATGAAAATAGTAAAAACCAAATTTAGATCACGACTGACAGACAAATACCTTTGTGACCAACTACGACTGGCAGTGTGACAAAATTCTTGATTTTGAAACTCTGTCGCAAAGACATTCTGAAGACAGTTAATTTTAGGTTGTGATATTGTTCATTTCTTTCTTCGTTACACGTACTAAACATTAGTTTCTAGCCTTGTGCTGTATAAAATTATATTTAAGTGCTTGACGTAAGGAAAATGAAAATCCGTTAATAAGTCAGACAGTTGCTTCACTTCCCCTTCGGGTGTCCGCCTCCCTCCATAGGTGCTATGCACGTTGCAGGTTACACAGTGGCTCGGCGCACGATTACATTTTCACCACCGCTGCTGTACATAGATATATAGAGGTGAAACTTTAAAGGTGATTTATAAGTAACAAGTCGTACATTAAGAAATACCCTGTATATGACTTAAGAAAGTTGATACGAGAAGTCTTTACATTCCGCATTTGGCAAACCACATAAGTTCAGAAGTCACCGTTTTCTGTAATATTTCTCTCCCCATGTTCTAGTATTAGTCAAGTTGGTCGAATTGCTTCTGTCATCCACAGCAAAATGTTGAGTACACATTCTCTATATAGAAGTGTAAAAGTCGCATAACTTCCAGCTCAGTAAGGTTTATAGGCTTCCATGTCTTTTAGCAGTTCTTGAATTAGCCCGTGGTCAAGAGTTCACGTTCATAAAAGTGGGAGCATTGTTGGTAGAGCAAGTCCACAAGTCTCGGACGAGAAATTGAGGCCAACTCCTCCTGTCTTTCTCTTTTCGGCAATACTGTTCGGAAAATTGGCACAAATGTCATTCTCCATTTTTGTAGGTAATTTCTGGGAACCCCGTAAAAATCCCTCACCAGAGCACGAGCACTCTCTGTCGTAACTAACTGGAACTATTGCTTCCAGCAGCTCTGTAATTGGGTGCAGTAGGGCTGACATATTTTGTGGGCAAGAAAGAAACCCGGAGCTGATTTAAGGATATCCAGAATTGATCAACACGACGAGATGTAATAGAAAAGTAGATAAATTAACCAAGCGAGGTAAAGGATTTAAAAGAAACAGTTGAAATGCGAGCTTGCTCTTTTACAGAATTTAGCGTTACAGATAAAATCTTTCGTTTTCTAATTTATATAATACTAGTAGCTTGTGCAGCAAATGCTGCAAACTAAGTTCATTAGACGTTCAAATAAACATTTTTCAGATTTATTTTCAATGAAGAATATCAGACATTCGGAAAGTTATTTGCTTCCATAACAATGAAAGATACTCTCTCTCGAGCCAATACTGAAGAGAAGCACGCATATAAATATCTACACTACACCGCCATTAAATATATGAAAAAGACCCAACCCCAATTGATTAATAATTATAAAAATATATGATTTTTAATAATATTATTATCTTACGTAAGTTTTATACCTTTCAGTATCATAATATACTATATATACCATATAGCCGCCACTCAGAAAATAGGCTATAGAAATCAAAATCTAATTTAAGTTATTCTCTACATCTACTTATATAACCCCAAAACGTTTCACTTTCATATCATCAATATAGCATTAATATGTATAATTAATGAAAAATATTCACATCATGGAATTAACTACAATAATATTTCATTTCTAATTGTAATAATGTCATCAATCCACTTCAAGTTTTGTAGTTTTTAATATCCAATACACAGCTGTACCCAGAAAATTACACACCATAGAATCGAACCTGTAAATTATTTTTAGTAAGTTAAGTGTTTAATAACCAATTTAATTTGAACTCTAAATATGTCAGCATTCTTGCAGATCATGGCTTTCGTGTAATATTGTTTACTGTAGTATGTGTTTTGTTTTATTCTGAAATGCAACACGGCCGACTTGATGCTCGCTTCGCTCCTCCTTTACAAAAAAAGCGAAGGGAATATCAAGTCGGCCGTGAATGCTATTAGCTAGTTCTCAAAACTGACGACAGATGCATTTTGGAAAATAGGAATATTATGTTTAAAAATTGACATTTCACTGAAAACTACTATTTTTCCGAAAAACTTTGAGTTCCAAGCTTCAAAATGAGGGGTCATTTATTAAAATTCATCCAGTGGTTTTCCCGTAATTTCCATTACTAGTTCAAATTATATATATATATATATATATATATATATATATATATATATATATATATATATATATATATATATATATTATACACTTTTCTGAATGCGAAGGATTTCAAAATATCGGAAACAAACTCATAGTAATTAAGAGGAGAGGGTGGTATTTTTAAAAACTTTTTTCCTATATGCTGTAAAATATTAACCGGGAACTGTTTGACAAGCCACCCTGCATACTCAGGGGGCCCTTGCCCTTCGTGGGATTTCGTGGCTAATTCTAAATTAATTTTTGTATGTAGAGAGCTCATAGCTGTAGCAACTCAACCAAATATAAATATATAAAAAAAATATATTTGGAGGTCAAAATTTGAAAAAAAAAAATATATACCCAATGCAGCAGAATTTTACTAAAACCGATATATCTAAACCGTCTTTAAAGATAGATTCAAACAGTTTGTTGCAATGTATTTGCAAAAGCATGTTCTACAGATTGTCTGTAACAGAATTTTGATATTAGTCCCTACGGTTGTAAAATAAACAATTAAAATTTATTAACAATTTTCTGATTTCGTTTCTTGCAAACAAACGGACATATTTTTAAAATGAAATCAATTAACAAAATTATGTTACAGAGAAAAGTTTCCTAATAGTCTAAAGAATGTGTGTTATAAATTTCATGTATGTGTCTTTAATAGTTCAGAAATTGTATCCATTTTTGTCTGGCAAAGTAGCAAAAAAAAAAAAAAAATGAAGGTACTGGAAACAGATAAAAGGGGGCGTGTGATTCAGAAATCCATAGCGCAGGAAGTTTAAAAATGACTTCTCATTATCCGATAAGGGCACAAATACCCACAAAATGTTATGCAATGCATTTCATACATATATCAAAGAGTATTTTAAAGAAATTTTTTTTTTGAAAATTTAATTTATCAGAAACAACAATAAAAGTGGGCGATGTGATTTAAGAATCCATAACACAGGAAGTTTAAAAATGGCGACTCAACATCTGATAAGGGTACAAATACCCATAAAATGTTATGCAATGCATTTCACACATATCACAGAGTATTTTAAAGATTTTTTTTTGAAAATTTACTAATTTTTCACAAAAAAATACCATCCTCTCCTCTTAATATTGTCATATAAATGGACCTTGTTACTTTCCGTACGTGTTTTGAGTCTGTACAATTCAACTCTTTTATCATCTTGCTAATGATATTACCAGTAGTTTATACAGACTGAACCATAAATAATGGCATTAATTTCAGGGGGTTATTCTTTGAGATATTGCAAACGAAAAAGTTTAATACAATTATGCTCGTTTTTGCTTCCCTTTCGACATAAAAATTGTTTTATGTGAAACATTTCATTGCGTGTTTTGGTAAAGCCGTTGATTTAATTCCCAATATGCTCAGTCAGTTTAAGAAAGCAATGTATTATGATGACTATTACACTCTTACTACGTCATACTACTTTTGACCAATAAAACGGTACGAAAGGACGTCTTTCAACCATTCATGGCAGCTTAGGCCTATCGCTCAATTTTATCGCTCCCTAACATTTGTTTAATTTTATCGCTTCTCTAGCATTTGTTTCTTTTTATCACTACCCTAGCATTTGTTTCTTTGCTTGCCAACATTTCAAACTGCAAATTATTTACGGTACTAAAATTTGTTTCCCGCATAGATTGTCGACTGAAAATGGCGGCTCCGTTCAAACATTTTGGTGTAGGTAACATTAGTGAAATAGAATTTTAGTCAGTCAATTAATATCTATTTTATTGTATTACAGTACTTTATTTTTTCTAATCTTTATAAACTTTCTTCTGTTTTTATTACCTCACTAACATATGTTTCTTTGTTTGCCAACATTTCAAACTGCAAATTCTTTACGGTATTATAAAACATGTTTTGCGATCGTAATTTGTTTCCCGCATAGATAGTCGACTGAAAATGGCGGCTCCGTTCAGCCATTTTGGTGAAGGTAACATTAGTGAAATAGAATTTTAGTAAGTCAGTTAACGTCTATTTTATTATATTTGAGTACATTATTTTTTCTAATCTTTATAAACTTTCTTCTGTTTTTATCACCTTACTAGGCTACCATTTGTTTCTTTGTTTGCTAACTTTTCAAACTGCAAATTCTTTACGGTATTATGAAACATGCTTTGCGATCGTAATTTGTTTCCCGCATAGATAGTCGACTGAAAATGGCGGCTCCGTTCAGACATTTTGGTGAAGGTAACATTAGTGAAATAGAATTTTAGTAAGTCAATTAACGTCTATTTTATTATATTAGAGTACATTATTTTTTCTAATCTTTATAAACTTTCTTCTATTTTTATCACCTCACTAGGCTACCACTTGTTTCTTTGTTTGCTAACTTTTCAAACTGCAAATTCTTTACGGTACTATAAAACATGCTTTGCGATCGTCATTTGTTTACAGCATAGATAGTCGACTGAAAATGGCGGTTCCGTTCAGACATTTTGGTGAAGGTAACCTTAATGAAATAGAATTTTAGTAAGTCAATTAACGTCTATTTTATTATATTAGAGTACATTATTTTTTCTAATCTTTATAAACTTTCTGCTATTTTTATCACCTCACTAGGCTACCAGTTGTTTCTTTGTTTGCTAACTTGCAAATTCTTTACGGTACTATAAAACATGCTTTGGGATCGTCATTTGTTTACAGCATAGACAGTCAACTGAAAACGGTGGTTCCGTTCAAATGTTTTGCTGAAGGTAACATTAGAATTTCAGTATTTTATTGTCAATATTGTCATTGTATTAGAGTAATTTATTTCTTGTAATCTTTATATACTTTCTTCTAATCGTGTTATAGTCAATTAAATCCCACTCGAGTTTTGATTTTCTCTAGATAAATCAAAACCTCTAGTGAGATTACTGTTGATAAATTATTGAAAGAATTTTAGTTTTGTTCTTTAAATGTGCAGAAATTTGATCCTAACAAATGTAACTTTACGTTCTGAAAAGAAATTTTAAATGGTTTGGATTAAATTTCTTCACATTTAAAGGACACAACTAAAATATTCTGTGGGACGGTACATTAGAAATGCACACAAGAGGTAAGTAATAACAGTTGCTAAACTTCAAACTTGTTTTTTTTTTCATAATAAAGACTTTCGGAACTTAAATTAAAAAATGCGCAAACTTATAGATAATTTTGAATTTTAAAACCAAATAAAGACATTTTGTTCAGTATTTTCTCTTCTGTAAGATGGTACCAATAATTATTTCATTTAGTGAAAGTGGAAGTTAATTACCAGGTTATATTTCCCATGGATTGCCACATTTAAATCGATTTTATGTGTAACATTTTAAAGTTTTATTGCATTTTCTACTTATTTGTAATCTATTTTTATACAAACATTAACTTTTGTATTACTCCCAAACACTAGCTTCACTCATATGGGTGTCCCTGATTCTGTATCTAAATAATTTAATATAAATAAATATGAATATTAATATCTCCATTTCTACTAGCTCAACTTGGTTAGAGCTAGTCTTCTGTTTTTTTTTTTTCAGCTTTGATTCTTCTAGCAATGCACTACGTGTTTTGATAGCTTTTGGACTTGATATCACAGCTGTAAACGATCTTACGCCAGATCCTATCTCACTCATTCTGCGCACAAGAACGCCTAAATAGTTTCGTACAAGAAAGTCTCAATATTTACTCAAGTAATAGTAATATGCGTTACAAGAGCGGTATGTTGAAGTTTTCATGTTCGAGGAAAAGTTTGAAAAAGCGAAACGTAGTTGAGCTTTTTTAATTTCCGAGAATTGAAAGAAAACATACCGCTCGTGTATCGTACATTATTTTGTGCGAAGATCGTTTATTATATACCTGAAAGAGGAATTTCTAATTAGTTGCAATGAAATCTCCATCTTGGTGTCTGTTCAATGACGGCAAATTAGCAAAACAAAAATATCTATCTTCAACATTGTTGCTTTAAAATGTTTTGTGCGAGATCGTGCGTATTTGCTTGGTTTCCGCACAAAACCAACCCGCGGTAAGTCTAAAATTCCACGTTCAGTATTTCCAACCGAACACATAACAATTTCCCTCTTCTTACCACTTAAGTGACATATTGATTTTACTGCGTTAGGCTTTTAACATATTATTTTTAGAGACGTTCAATGTAGTAATAATTATAAATTGGAAACTTACCACTGCAATTTCACCTAAATTGCACTGTTAATTATTGTTTTTAAATATTTGCAAAACTTAAGTAAACTCTGCAACTCCACTAAAGTTACTGCATTTCGTGATGCATGTAACATTAAGGAAGCCGTTTGTTTTAAGTTCGCATTTATAGACTGGGGGAAAAAAGACAGACGTATATCACGGCCTGCTGGAGTATAGTAAACACAGAAAACATTTTAAAGCAACAATGTTGAAGATTGATATTTTTGTTTTCCAAAATTGCCGTCATTGAACAGAAACCAAGATGGAGATTTCATTGCAACTAATTAGAAATTCCTCTTTCAGGTATATAATAAACGATCTTCGCACAAAATAATGTACGATACACGAGCAGTATGTTTTCTTTCAATTCTCTGAAATTAAAAAAGCTCAACTACGTTTCGCTTTTTCAAACTTTTCCTCGAACATGAAAACTTCAACATACCGCTCTTGTAACGCATATTACTATTGTATTTATTACTACTCCCAAACACTAGCTTCACTCATATGGGTGTCCCTGATTCTGTATCTAAACAACTAGTGGCTTGTGCAGCAAATACTGCTGCAAACTAAGTTCGTTAGACGTTCAAATAATAATTGTTCAGATTTAATTTTCAATGAAGAATACTTGTCTTTTTGATAGTTATTTTCTTCTATAATAATGAAACATACTCCCTCTGAATGGATTTTTTTAGGCCAAATACTTTTTCTTGAACCTATCCAACTTCATTTTTTGAGTTTCAACGCAAAAACGCAAGTATCAATGTCAGGACGATAGCAGTCGCTATTTCAGGTCATTGTGGATTGTAGGCAAAAATTAAAAAAATGTCAGGTTTGCTAAGCTTTCGAACAATAGCATTTTCGTATAGCTGCTGCATGTAGAACTTGAAATGTAGAGCGTAAAATCATTTTATCCTACTAAGAGATCTTGCTGAAATGATCTGGAGACTACAAAATTTTCTAGGCCTCTTATTTTATCAGTAAGTAATACCTTTTGATCTTTCCTTAGGAACTGTAATTTTTGCGCTCTCTCGAGCCAATACTGAAGACAATGACACATATCAATATCTACACTACACCGCCATTAAGTATATGAAAAAGACCCAACCCCACTGGGTTAATAAGTATAAAAATATTTGATTTTTAGTAACAATATTATTATCTTACTTAAGTTTTGTAGTTATATATAGCAGCCACTCAGTAAATTATAGAAATGAAGATCTAAATTAAGATATTCTCTACATTTACTTACGTAACCACAAAACGTTTCACTTTCATGTCATCAATATAGCATCAATATTATGTATAATTAATGAAAAATAGATGCATCATGATATTAACTATAATAATATTTTATTTCTAATGGTAATAATGTCATCAAACCACCTCAAGTTTCGTAGATTTGAATATCCAATACACAGCTGTACTCAGAAAATTATACACTGCAGAATCAGTTTTTCATAACAAATTGAATTGAGCTTTAAATACAAGGTATATAGAGAGTACTAATACTCTAAATATGTAGGCAATCCTGCAGGTCATGGCCTTCGTGTAATAGCCTATCGTTTATTGTAGTGTGTGTTTTGTTCTGAAATTCAATCAAGTCGGCCGTGATTGAATAAAATTAGTTCTCAAGACTGACAACAGATGGATTTTGGAAAATAGGAAAATTATGTAGGAAAATTGACATTTCACTGAAAACTACTACTTTTCCGAAAAACTTTGGATGCCAGGCATGAAAATGAGGGGTCACTCATTAAAATCCGTTCAGCCGTTTTCCCGTAATTACCATTACCAGTTCAAATTATATATATAGATTTAATATAAATATCAAATACCATTATCTCCATTTCTACTAGCTCAACTTGGTTAGAGCCAATCCTCTGTTTTTTTTTTCCAGCTTTGATTCTTCTAGCAATGCACTAGTGTTTTGATAGCTTTTGGACTTTATATCACAGCTGCAAACGATCTTACATCAGATCCTATCTCTCACATTCTGCGCACAAGAACGCCTAAATAGTTTCGTACAAGAAAGTCTCAATATTTCCTCACGTAAAGGAAAGTTACTGTTGCAGTTGAATATAATGCACATTATTTTGTTTGTCCCACTTTCAATATCAAAAAAATTTTGTCCTCGGTTTGTGAATGGTTTTGAAGGTTTTGTATAGTTACGAGCCGCCATTACAGCTAGAGACGAGTATAATGAGTGGAAATCCATTCGAATATACGTACCGACACATAAAACTCGTTTCTTCTTTTCCACAGCTTCAAAACTTGTAGCTGCTTCTGTCGTTTCCTCGGAGCTATCATTCAACTAGACTTCACACCACACACAATGGCACTTCCAACTCCACAGTACATAAAACCAGAATCATAATTACGTAACAAGGAAGCTGTGAAAAACACGTATAAGATACCCAACTTGAAATATTACGTATCAGTAACACACAAGCTCCAAGTGGGCCGTCTCGTCTGTAAGCTATTAAAACTTTGTGCTGTACTTCCGCGGATTATTTCCACTTCTTGAAGGAACAATAATCATAATTGATTCGAGTCATCATCCCAGGGAAGATGCTTGTTTTGGTCTTCGTTTTCTTTAAAATTTAGTGCACGGAAACTCGCTTTATATATATTTCTGAATATTTATTTTGATGTCATGTCTGTCGTTAGGTTTTATTTCTGTCGAATGGAGTTTGCAGAGCAAACATAGTTCCCACTAGGAAAGCAAACTACAGCCATTGTTCGTTATACAAATGCAGCCATTTTCATAACAGTTGTACATAAATAAGCACGGAAACTTTTACACGTGTGTTGCGTTTGAATAAATAAGGTTCATATATTTCAACTGCGTTGTCAGTATGATTAGCTTTGTTGTCGTAGGTGGAGGCCAGGCCATTTTGATGGCACATGTTTCCGTAAAATATCAACTGAACTAACTTCAAAACTAGACTGAATAGAAAGCACTATGGCAGGCATGAATTCCATTAATGCACCTCTATTACTTTCTATTGTTTGGATGAAGTTTGTAGATAATAGCACATGATGCTACCTGAATGTATTAATTTAAATTTTGTTTATATTGATATTTATTTATTATGGTTCTGTCGTTCATACTGACAGGTTGTCTTGCTAATTTCTAGCTGTTTTGATACTGACTGGTTGATTTGCTGCAGAGTGGCTGACTTCCAAATGACTGGTTGACTTACTACTAACTGACTGACTTGGTACTGAGTGGTTGACTTACTGCTGACTGCATTGCTACTGACTGGTTGACTTACTACTGACTGACTTGATACTGAGTGGTTGACTTTCTGCTGACTGGCTAACTTGCTACTGACTGATTGACTTACTACTAACTAACTGACTTGGTACTGAGTGGTTGACTTACTGCTGACTGCATTGCTACTGACTGGTTGATATTCTGCTGACTGGCTGACTTGCTACTGACTGGTTGACTTACTACTGACTGACTTGATACTGAGTGGTTGACTTCCTGCCGACTGGCTGACTTGCTACTGACTGGTTGACTTACTACTAACTGACTGACTTGGTACTGAGTGGTTGACTTACTGCTGACTGCATTGCTACTGACTGGCTGACTTGCCACTGACTGGTTGACTTACTACTGACTGACTTGATACTGAGTGGTTGACTTTCTGCTGACTGGCTAACTTGCTATTGACTGGTTGGCTTACTACTAACTGACTGTCTTGGTACTGAGTGGTTGACTTACTGCTGACTGCATTGCTACTGACTGGTTGATTTTATGCTGACTGGCAGACTTGCTACTGGCTGGTTGACTTACTACTGACTGACTTGATACTGAGTGGTTGACTTTCTGCTGACTGGCTAACTTGCTATTGACTGGTTGGCTTACTACTAACTGACTGTCTTGGTACTGAGTGGTTGACTTACTGCTGACTGCATTGCTACTGACTGGTTGATATTCTGCTGACTGGCTGACTTGCTACTGACTGGTTGACTTACTACTGACTGACTTGATACTGAGTGGTTGACTTTCTGCTGACTGGCTGACTTGCTACTGACTGGTTGGCTTACTACTAACTGACTGACTTGGTACTGAGTGGTTGACTTACTGCTGACTGCATTGCTACTGACTGGTTGATTTTCTGCTGACTGGCTGACTTGCTACTGACTGGTTGACTTACTACTGACTGACTTGATACTGAGTGGTTGACTTTCTGCTGATTGGCTGACTTGCTACTGACTGGTTGACTTACTACTAACTGACTGACTTGGTACTGACTGGTTGACTTTCAACTGACTGACTTCCTACTGATTGGTTGACTTTCTACTGACTGACTTGGTAATGACTAACTGACTTCCTACTGACTGTCTGTCTTGCTACTGACTGATTGATTTATTACTGACTAATTGACTTTCTACAGACTGACTTTCTACTGACAGATTGACTGGCTACTGACTGGTTGATTTACTACTGACTGGATGACTTATTAATGACCGGTTGATTTACTACTGACCAATTAACTTCCTACTGTCTGCAAATAAGATTTCAGGTATAACTCTCTGTAAAGTTGATTTGAATAATTTCGAGGGAAAAATTGTTCCGGAGCCGGGTATCGAACCCGGGACCTTTGGTTTAACGTACCAACGCTCTACCACTGAGCTACCCGGGAACTCTAACCGACACCGATCCAATTTTTCCCTCTAAATCCACAGACCTCAAAGTGGGCTGACAACCGTCAAGCAACCAACTTCGAGTGCACACTGACTCCGTGTGACTTAAATTGTGGTTTTCTGTTAACGAACAGTGACGTGTATTATGCAAATCAAGATTTCAGGTATAACTTCCTGTAAAGTTGATTTGAATAATTTCGGGGGAAAAATTGTTCCGGAGCCGGGTATCGAACCCGGGACCTTTGGTTTAACGTACCAACGCTCTACCACTGAGCTACCCGGGAACTCTAACCGACACCGATTTTACTGTCTGACTGACTTACTACTGACTGGTTGACTTTGTACTCACTGGCTAACTTGCTGCTCTCTAGTTAACTTGCTACAGACTGACTGTCTTACTACTGAATGGTTGACTTTCTACTCTCTGGTTGCCTTACTACTTATTAGCTGACTTGTTACTGACTGACTTACTGCTGACTGGTTGACTTGCTACTGACTGACTGAATTGGTACCTACTGACTCGTGACTGTTTGTTTGACTTGCTATTGGCAGGTTGACTTGCTACTGACTAGCTGACTTGCACTTTATTTGTTGAATTATTACTGACTGATTGGTTTACTACTGATTGGTTGACTTACTGACTGATTGACTTACTACTGATTGGCTGAGTTGTTACTGACAGGCTGACTTGCTACTGATTGGCTGACTTGCTACTGACTTGCTACTGACTGGTTGACTTGCTACTGACTGGCTGACTTGCTACTGACTGGCTGACTTGCTACTGACTGGTGACTTGCTACTGACTGGTTGACTTGCTACTGACTGGTTGACTTGTTACTGACTGGTTGACTTGCTACTGGCTGCTTGACTTACTACTAACTGGTTGACTTGCTATTGATTTGTTGACTTATTACTGACTGGCTGACACTTGCTACTGACTGGCTGACTTGCTACTGAATGGCTGACTTGCTACTGACTGGTTGAATTGCTATTGATTTGTTGACTTATTACTGACTGGCTGACACTTGCTACTGACTGGCTGACTTGCTACTGAATGGCTGACTTGCTACTGACTGGTTGACTTGCTACTGACTGGCTGACTTGCTACTGACTAGCTGACTTGCTACTGAATGGCTGACTTGCTACTGACTGGTTGACTTGCTACTGACTGGCTGACTTGCTACTGACTGGTTGACTTGCTACTGACTGGCTGACTTGCTACTGACTGGTTGACTTGCTACTGACTGGCTAACTTGCTACTGACTGGCTGACTTGCTACTGACTGGCTGACTTGCTACTGAATGGCTGACTTGCTACTGACTGGCTGACTTGCTACTGACTGGCTGACTTGCTACTGACTGGTTGACTTGCTACTGACTGGTTGACTTGCTACTGACTGGCTGACTTGCTACTGACTGGTTGACTTGCTACTGACTGGTTGACTTGCTACTGACTGGCTGACTTGCTACTGAATGGCTGACTTGCTACTGACTGGCTGACTTGCTACTGACTGGTTGACTTGCTACTGACTGGCTGACTTGCTACTGAATGGCTGACTTGCTACTGACTGGTTGACTTGCTACTGACTGGCTGACTTGCTACTGAATGGCTGACTTGCTACTGACTGGTTGACTTGCTACTGACTGGTTGACTTGCTACTGACTGGCTGACTTGCTACTGACTAGCTGACTTGCTACTGAATGGCTGACTTGCTACTGACTGGCTGACTTGCTACTGACTGGTTGACTTGCTACTGACTGGCTAACTTGCTACTGACTGGCTGACTTGCTACTGACTGGCTGACTTGCTACTGAATGGCTGACTTGCTACTGACTGGCTGACTTGCTACTGACTGGTTGACTTGCTACTGACTGGCTGACTTGCTACTGACTGGCTGACTTGCTACTGACTGGTTGACTTGCTACTGAGTGGCTGACTTGCTACTGAATGGCTGACTTGCTACTGACTGGTTGACGTACTACTGACTAGTTGACTTGCTACTGACTGGTTGACTTGCTATTGACAGGTTGATTTGCTACTGACTGGCTGATTTTATATTGATTTGTTGACTCATTACTGACTGATTTACCACTGATTGGTTGACTTATTACTGACTGATTGACTTACTACTCATTGGCTGAGTTGTTACTGACAGGCTGACTTGCAACTGACTGGTTGGCTTGCTACTGACTGGTTGACTTGCTACTGACTGGCTGACTTGCTACTGACTGGCTGACTTGCTACTCACTGGCTGACTTGCTACTGACTGGTTGACTTGCTACTGACTGGCTGACTTGCTACTGACTGGCTGACTTGCTGCTGACTGGTTGACTTGCTACTGACTGATTGACTTGCTGCTGACTTGCTACTGACTGGCTGACTTCCTGCTGACTGGTTGACTTGCTACTGACTGATTGACTTGCTGCTGACTTGCTACTGACTGGCTGACTTCCTGCTGACTTAATTGCTATTTACTGACTTGCTACTGACTAGCTGACTTGTTACTGATTTTTTACTTGCTACTATCGTTTGACTTACTGACTGACTGGTTGACTTACTGACTGCCTGATTAGCTGATTGATTGGTTGATTCGCTGACTATGTTTATCTTGCTGACTGGCTAATTTTCTACCGACTGTCTGACTTTCTATCGTCTGGCTGACTTGCTGATTCACTGGATACTTGCTGGTTGACTGACTAATTGTCTGGGTGACAGATTCCTGACGCGATGTGGAGAGCTAAAAAAATATATATATATGTATAATTTTAATATTTGCATGGAATTTAATTATTTAATTGAATGCTACACAAAAGTGTGTGAATGCTGTCACCCTATTCATAGCTGAAGGGTCTGGATGTATTATTCCATTGCAGTCGATGTGAGCCACCACATCGTAAACTCGCTGCACACACTGCATAAAAAGAAGAACACGACGCCTGTGTAATAAAATTAGTGGACTTCCTTTCAAGAAGAAGAGTAGGTAATACTAACTTTTATGACTTAACGTTTCTTTTCTGAGCAATATCAACTTCTCTCCAGTTACTTTAATTAATTTTACAGGCCGTAACACAACGCTCTCGCTTTTATGTGAATTTACAAAGTTCCTGTCGCAAATAGAATTCCTATTCCGAGTGACGTATGCATTTTTAATTATACGGCACAGACTGGCTGTGCTCTTTGAAAATTCAAAACGAGCTTCTCAATAACAAGGACGTGCTGCGTCTGGTGTTACGTATCCGGGGTTCAAACACGACCCAGGACATTGGATTGAGAAGGCGTACTTACAGACCTCTCTGAAAGGAAAGTGAATCTGCGACAAACCAAACAATCTAATCAACCAACTGATAAATTAATGAGAAACCAATTAAGATATTGTGTTATTTTCTTTCTTTTTCCGTTTTCCTTCCTCTTTGCTACCGAATTGTAGATAGCTGTGGTGTTGAGAGAGATGGGAGGGTATTATATCTGAATAAACACTAACATCTACAGAGTGGCGGCTCGTGATAAAATATTATGTGTGTTCACAATTTTGTGGTTCCAAAATCGAAGGGAATTTGAAATCGTACGTTTAGTCTAATATGAAATGTTTCACTATCGAAAAAAAACCGTATATAAATTCAAAACAACATATAATAATAATAATAATAATAATAATAATAATAATAATAATAATAATAATAATAATAATAATGAAACTCAGTCTTTTTATTTCCAATTTTCCTTGGTAAGCCAGTTTACCCAGTTCTTTACTGTTCAAAATTACTTGAACAGAGTTCATTGTTTACGTTTGTTAAAAATGAATACATACCACAGATTCGTTATTTACAAACGCGTGTGTTCAGTAATATATTTTGATTCACAACACACTGATATACTATAGCCTATACCAGTACTGTAATCCGACTCGCATAGATTACTATAAATACATGCCAGTGAATATTATTCTTAAATATTATACACTGCCATATAGATACTTAAATTCATACCACCACCACAGTTTAGCCAGCACGTGTTTGAAAGCCAAACTATGCCATTATGCCGACACTGAAGTATAGTAATTCACAAACTACACTCTCGTAGCAGCACTGTACACACATCCACGTAAGTAAACGTTCCTACACTCAGATGCTGACATCTGCAGGCTATTAAATTTCCTCCTCGAGATATAGCACGTGAACGATAGGCATCGATGGACCTGACATATGTAGGATAGATACTCATCATGTTCACTTAACGCTTTGTGCTCTTGACGAGTCATAAGCGGCCAGCTAAAGACAATTTTCTCCCGCGCATGCGTGAAATTCCTGTAACCAACTCGAAAAGAGCACGGCTTGTACGTGAACGGATGTTAACAAGTTTACATAAGAAGTTTATGCAAGATGCGGGAAGTTTAAAATACTCGATTCTGATATTATACATCCCCACTACGTCAATACGGTATCAAATAATAAACTAGTCGTGCATTAATGGAAACAAGGTGTTCACGTGCTCTTGTGCTCTTATTGACGCACCGCCACTGCATCTACACATTGCATGTCTTTTTAAATGTGGAATTGGCACAACACAGACATCACAGGACAATCACAAGGCAATAACTAATCAGTCCTATAGACGGAAGATAAATTTATTTCATTGCCTACGCCGAGATTTAAGTAATCAACCAACGAACCAAGAAAATAATGTATAGCCTATATCCAATCAAAAAAGGAATCAATCATGAAACTAGCAAACAAATAAACCTTACAACCAGGGAACAAATAAAAAACCAAGTCAGAAAATAGATCTACCATTAAACCAGGAGCCCACACCTGTGGAGTAACGGTTAGCGCGTCTGGCCGCGAAACCAGGTGGCCCGGGTTCGATTACCGGTCGGGGCAAGTTACCTGGTTGAGGTTCTTTCTGGGGTTTTCCCTCAACCCAATATGAGAAAATGCTGGGTAACTTTCGGTGCTGGACCCCGGACTCATTTCACCGGCATTATCACCTTCATCTCATTCAGACGGTAAATAGCCTTATATGTTGATAAAGCGTCGTAAAATAACCTACTAAAAATAAAACCAGGAAACAAATAAGCATGCAAAGAAACTGCTCGACTAACTATCCAACCAATCGAACTACCAAATCAAAGAACAAAGCAAGCAACCGTCCAGTCTTATGATGAAGGATGGTTGGAGCGGAGAAAAATTCTCTCCGGGACCGGGACTCGAACTCAGCTCTACGTGTTGACGCTTTATCCACTAAGCCATACCGGATTCCAGTTCCGATGCCGAATTGAATCCTCTCAGTTTAAGTTCAACCTTCAATTTTCCTTTAGCGGCCAAACTTCATGCATTGTGTCACAGATGTGTGACAGTGGCACAATGTCCAACACACTATGTGCAGAGGTGCACTCATTACGAGTGACTAAGTGGCCGGGATCCGACGGAATGAGCGGCGTCTTAAGTCACTAAGTGATTATTTACTCATATCATATTATTGTGGTCTACCAAAGTACGAATGACATTTACGTGGAGGAATTCAGCATTATCATATGATGAAAGATGGTGAAACTTAAGAAACAATAGAGGCCCAAGCACCGCCCCTTGAGGAACGCCTGATACATTTCCTACTTCCAATATTTCTTTTCCTAGTCTGATCTTTTGGGCTCTGTCTTCTAAGAATTTATATATGCATCTTTCTACTCGATTATCTATTGGAAGACTGTTAAGTTTCTCTAAAAGTTTTTCGTGAGGCAATACGTCGAAAGCTTTAGCGAAATCGATCACAACTCCATGTAATCCCCCCCCTCCTATCAACTTCATTTGACAAATCGTGTATTAAGGATGTGGTTTGACTTTCGCAGGAGTATCCTGCTCTGAAGCAGTGTTCATTTTTGTCCACCCATTCAGGAAGAGAAAAAGGAAATAGCTGGGTCACTGGCTGAGAAGAAATTGCTTAGTGAAGGATGCAGTGGAAGGAATGGTGAACAGGAGAAGAGTTCGTGGCAGAAGAAGATATCAGATGATAGACAACAGTAAGATACATGGATCGTATGCGGAGACTAGGAAGTCAGAAAATAGGAAAGATTGGAGAATGCTGGGCTTGCAGTGAAAGGTCTGCATTTGGGCTGAAAAATATGAAGAAAATGAATAATGATAATAGTAATAATAATCTCTTCTTCTTCTTCTTCTACATCACGGTTTAGGCCTTCCATTAGCCTGTTCCGGCTCCAAATTGTTGCTGCCTCCATCTTTTCTTAGGTCTTCCTAAGTTTCTTTTTCTCGTGGTGAGTAATTGTATTCTGCTCTTGGTATTCTATCGTCCGTCATCCTCGTTAAGTGGTTTTCCCAACTTGTTCTGTATTTCACTATTGTTGTATTTAGTTCCTCTACGTTTAGTTGTTGTCTTATTTCTGTATTGTGTTTTTTGTCTGTTCTTTGGTATCCTGCTATTGGCCTGAGCAATTTCATTTCAGCAGCTTGTATTCTAGCTATATGTTGTGCCGTCATTGTCCATGTTTCGGATCCATAAGTAATTGCAGGAACTGCCATCGTCTTATATAATTTTATTAAGGAGTCTTTTCTGGCTTTATTTTTCAAGGTTCTTTTTAGTGTTCCGGTTATATAGGCTAATTAAACTTATTTAACTTATTATTTATATCTGTTTCTGTTGTGCATGTTATTTCGCAACCTAGGAAATTGAATTTTGAAACTTGTTCTATTGGTTTATTTTCTAAGATTATCTTTGTCCGAACTGGATAAGAGCCCTTGAAAGCCATTGCCTTTGTCTTTTCTGGTGATATTTCCATGTTGTATTTTTTTTATATTTCGTTTAATTTATATACCATTCTCTGCATTTCGTCCTCTGTTTTTGCAATTAAAATCTGATCATCTGCAAAGGCTAACGTAATAATAATAATAATAATACTTACTTACTTACAAATGGCTTTTAAGGAGCCCGAAGGTTCATTGCCGCCCTCACATAAGCCCGCCAGCGGTCCCTATCCTTTGCAAGATTAATCCAGTCTCTATCATCATACCCCACCTCCCTCAAATCCATTTTAATATTATCCTCCCATCTACGTCTCGGCCTCCCTAAAGGTCTTTTTCCCTCCGGTTTCCCAACTAACACTCTATATGCATTTCTGGATTCGCCCATACGTGCTACATGCCCTGCCCATCTCAAACGTCTGGATTTAATGTTCCTAATTATGTCAGGTGAAGAATACAATGCGTGCAGTTCTGTGTTGTGTAACTTTCTCCATTCTTCTGTAACTTCATCCCGCTTAGCCCCAAATATTTTCCTAAGCACCTTATTCTCAAACACCCTTAACCTATGTTCCTCTCTCAGAGTGAGAGTCCAAGTTTCACAACTATACAGAACAACCGGTGATATAACTGTTTTATAAATTCTAACTTTCAGATATTTGGACAGCAGACTGGATGATAAGAGCTTCTCAACCGAATAATAACACGCATTTCCCATATTTATTCTGCGTTTAATTTCCTCCCGAGTGTCATTTATATTTGTTACTGTTTCTCCAAGATATTTGAATTTTTCCACCTCTTCGAAGGATAAATCTCCAGGATAAATAATAATAATAATAATAATAATAATAATAATAATAATAATAGTAATAACAATAACAATAATAATAAAAGTGGAGGAGGGGGCGTTTGTAAGGTGTTTCAAAGCCACTTGTCCATGCCTCCGTGGATAGTGGAAAAGTAGAGAAAATTTATATGATTGGACAAGGAACTGGTAAAGAAAAGCTATGTAAAAACAAACATAGTTGTGGTTGGCTGGTTCTTAATACGAACGCGGATAGTGGAAAAGTAGGGAGAGTTTAAAGGCCTAGGATTGGACATGAGACTGGTAAATGAAAATATATAAAAACAAACATAGCAGTTGTGGTGAGACGGTTCTTCAAGCATTCGCCGACAAAAAATCCCTTACATTGCGACCATTTACTTCTCTTGTTGTTGCCATAACTTGTTTCCTCATTGGTCATCGACAACGGATCGTTTACAAAAAATTGCACCAGGGGCAGTGCAATCGGCAGTGAAGTACACGCCGACATTGGACCACGAGAACGAACCACGCCTTTTAAGGTGTTACTTGGCTTTTTATCTGCAGCCACATAGATAGCCGAAAAGTAGGAAAAGTTTGTATGTTTGGCCGCAGGACCCGTAAGAAGGCGATGTAAAAACAAACCTAATTTTGGTGGGATTGTTCTCAATTTATTTATTTATTATTTTGCTACTAATTGTAACATAACATATAATATATACAGAAAAAACTTCAGCTCGCCCCTGAAAGAGGGGAACTCGTGCTCAGTGGCGGATTCCTGAATTGAAATTAATAAGTATACAATACAATTTGTCTTATGTCTACTATGCAATTATAGTATATAAATTTAAATTTACAATTTTTCAATTTTTATAAACTCCATACATAACTTTTTAAATTTAATACTAGAATTATTAGAATTGACAAGATTAGGATATTTAAATATAAATTTGTTATATTATTCTTGGGCCTAAATTACTACTATGATTAAATACTGTAACAGTGTTGCATTTTGGTTCCAACAATCGTAAAGAATTCATACCTTTTGTTTCAAACTATGAGAATACAATTCAAAATTATTTCGATTTTTATGTATGAATTTTATTAATACAATTTAATAAATTTGTCTTACGTTAAGTACAGTAAAGTCTAAAAACAAATTTTGAGATGGTAATCAATAGGTTTATGAAGACATATTTTAATTATTTTCTTCTGTAATAAATAAAGTGGATTAAAATTGGATTTAAATGAGCTACCCCATAATTCCATACTTAATTACCGATTGAAATAAAGTTAAATATATTGTGCGTAATAAACTTATTGACAAGTAATTCCTCAATAAAACAAAATAATATACTATTTTACGTAATTTATTACAAAGGTAATTAATGTGTTGGTTCCATTTTAAATGATTATCGAAAATTATGCCTAAATGCTTAACTTCAGAGGACATGGTGATATATTTTCCATTTCGCTGTGTTTATTTGTCTTGTGTAATACTTTTTAACCCAGATATGCCTACTGTCCTATTAAAAGGACAGTGGTCAATGTTTCAAATTACCCTCTCTACAGTTAACGCATTTACTTTTTCACAGGTGTCACTGTTACTGGTCTTAATTAGAGGCTTGGTAGGTGTGGTAAGACTGGTAATTAGAGTTCTGGTCACCGTTGAGTTTGAGATGTGGACGTGAGAATTGTTCGTTTATTTCAGATATGGCATCCGAGAAGCAAATCAGATATGAAAGTTAAATATTGTTACAGTACGAAGTTATTTGAAAAATTGTTGTAGATCAAATGACTCCTAATAAACATAAATATAACGCGAAACCACAATGCGTTCGAAATATCTATTCATTGCAACATTACAATGACGAAAACTTGTGTGTCCTTTTAGAAGGACAGTAGGCATATTCCCATATATTTTGAAATTGTTTCGCTTTTTCAAATTTTAGTGGATTTTCCATGCATGACGTTTGAAAATTATGCCAAGAGCGAAATTTCATCTCAAATACAGACATATCACTATAATGCAGCCCACAAATGCCACTGAAGACGTAACAGACGGGGATTCAGGGGACAAACGTGATATAACACCTACTAATCTATCTGGTTCACAGCTTGCAGCAGGAGCAGAAATATTTCGGCATAGCCTTCTTGAAGAGGAGAGGGAGGGTTTAGGAATGGGGTGACGAATTTGTTGCATGTGAAGAGCAGACGCAAAGTCATAGCAATGTTTCTGCGAACACAGCAAGATCTGAATACATTCAAGAGAAAATTATTCCGGGGCTGGATATCGATTCCGGGATCTTTGGCTTAGCACATCAACTTTTTGCCGACTGAGCTACCCAGGAACTACACCCGAAACCATCTCAACTTTTCCCTTTACATCCACATACCTCAAGTGGGCTGACAAGACGCCTGAATGCCAACTTTGAGAGCACACAAACTCTGTGTGACTTGAATTGTGGTTTTCTGTTAACGTATACCTGAAAGCATTCAGGTATACATTTTTTCGCCTATATCGTATTTTTACGTATCAATAGCAGTACGATACTACTCAATGACGATAGCATTCTGGAGTTAAAACGAATTTAGCCACAATGCATCGCTCTTTAGAGTAATATTAGAAATCGTAATAAACTATAATAAAATAACACCGTAATAATTTGTTAATAATAATAATAATAATAATAATAAATTATAACAATTGCATTGTTTCCTTTCATGTAAGCTCTTTTTTATCTTGGGGATTAATTGAAGTTAATTTTTATGGCAGGCAGATTAACTATCTCATGCCCCCATGTTTTAAATTGCTTCCAGTGCACTTCATTAGAACCAGGTACCCAGCTTCGAAGCCGTTAGCCCTGTGAACTTACAGTATAATTATTTTCCCCTATTGTAATAATACAGGTTGATTATCTAAGAAATTAGCAAGTTCTTTGTGATAGTATAAGAGAAAGAGTGGGGGAAGGGAAGTGGTCCGTGGCCCGTTTCTTTTAGGGCTCATCCCGACATTTGTCTTATTACTCAAGGGAAACCACGGAAAAACCTTGAGCAGGATGAGGTGTCGTGCTGACGACAAGCCAATTGGCTACAATGGGGTCATGAATATGTTGTGGTGGGAGGTTGTCATTTAATTATCCTTTGAAGTACTCAGACATATTAATTAGTTACAAAGAATTCAAAGCGTCTATGCAGCCAATAACGTGATGACCCTGGAACAGAGAAATAACATTATTAGTGCATTAATTGACATGTGTGTCTGAGGAGTCAAATGGTTGTTTAAAGTTCAAGTTGGTATTCGTCTTGTACGTTGTCGTTCCAAGCTAGGGGGTGGAGTACACTCTTAGGTCTTTTATGTTTATCTAATGCAGGGTTGTAATTTCCTAGTGAAGAAATTAGTGAGTTTGTGCTGCTGTACGACTTGGTGTACGTGCAGAAGGCTTGATTTGAAATATATTCTTGAATTGTCGAAATTTCTAGTTCTTCATGAATCAATCTAACAATGCTCATATGCCTACTGTCCTTTTAAAAGGACACCTGTTTCTAGCTCAGCCAGTTACAACTGGAATGTTTCGACACCATAGATGTACTTCAGTTATATACTGCATTAAATGTGATTTGTAAAATACACAAAAGTTGCAAAAAAAAATATTTCAGGCATATCTGGGAAAATACATATGTACCAACCGGTTGGCGACCTACAATGACGAAAACAAAGATGCAGTTCCAAGTCGAAATATGGATCTTGCTAAGCACAGACATGAATATGAGAAACCCTCGTTATCATTAATAACTAAAAAGGTACTAAATTCCAGTGACAGATTTGATTTACAGGAAAACATGAGTACATGCGAAATATGACCTGGTTTCTTACGAAGAAAGAATTCTGTGAAGTATAATGACTAGAAGCACATGTTTGAATATAATCTGAATGCGTGATTACTGTGGTATGCGATGTCTAATTAAGAAAGAAGTTTTGCATATTCAGTTGCTATGACATCTTGAACAAGATACCAGAGCCTTCTAAACGAGGGAAATATGAGAAACAATTAACACAGCTCTCATAAACGCATGATTATTGAATGTCTTGGAGAGAAGCAAGTCCACAGAGACTACGTGACGAAATGTTAATGAAAATTGCGAACGCGTTTCTACATTCTATTGTTTTCTTTCCGCTAATTACAAGACAGATTTGTACCGTAATCACAAAAGTTAACGCAATAAGTAAGCAATAATAGTGGTTACTTATTTCAGAATTAAATTAATTTGTACCACAATTGCAGAATGAAATATGATAGTATAATAATAATAATAATAATAATAATAATAATAATAATAATAATAATAATAATAATACTAATAATAATAATAATAATAGTAATACTACGAGGGTCATACTGAATGTCATGAGCAACCCATTGTTATAAATCTTAATTTTTATTTTTAGACAAACCAGGTACATCATCTTAATCTACAGACTTTTCTGTCACTTTTGAACATAGTCTCAATTTTTTTGGATACATTTTTCCTACCGTTCTGTAAGTTTGAAAATTCCGTTGCTGTAGAAGTTCGTTTCATCTTCCCGAAGACACTGACGCACTGCTTTCCGGATGTCCTCCAGCGTCTCGTAGCATTGGCCTAGCACTGCTCCTTTACAGAACCGAAAAGATGGTATGCAGAAGGTGCCAAGTCGGGACTGTAGGGAGATTGCGGAAGAGTTTCCCCCCAAATGTTCTGATTTTCTTCACGGTGACACGATCAGTGTGAGGCCACGCGTTATCGTGTTGCAGGATGATCTTCTTTCCAGGGCGTTTCTCGCGCAATGCACGACGGAGCTTCAAAATTGCCTGAATATAGAGGACAGCATTTATGGTCTGTCCAGGTTCAAGAAATTCAACCAAAATGCATCCCAGAACTCATCAACTCTTTCCTAGTTGCGTTCCTTGGAGGCAGTTCGAGGGCGACCGCTACGAGGCTCATCTTGGATGCTCGTGTTCCCATCTTCGAAATGTTTCACCCATCTCCTAACACTGCTGGCGCCCATGCACACATCTCCTTACGCACGCTGAAATCTGAGGTGAATTTCAGCAGCAGATTTTTCTTATTTAACAAGGAATTTAATGACATCACGCTATCGAAACCACCATTTTGCAAACATTACCTGTGGTCACATGATAGAAGTTAATGGCATCACAATATGCCAATATATAATGTAAAATCTGTAGATTATGATCATATAATCGATTTTGTTACGTTGTTGAAATTGAAATTATAGCAATGGCGTGCTCATGACTTTCAGTACGACCCTCTGTAATATCTTCGCTCGTTATATAGGGGAGTAATGGGTACAGTGAGACACAAAATATTAAAACATATGTATGCAAGTTATAATTCAAGTATTTTTAAAATTAAGTGCAATAGAAATAGACATTAAAACATGGAGTATAACAATACATAAACAAAAATGTTAATTGATAAAGGACATAATATACAATACGTGTTTGTCAAAAAAAATGCAAATGTCTCACTGTTCCCATTCAGGAGGGTACAGTGAGACACCACAGTGTCTATTAACGGACATTGAAATGATTTACATTTATTTCAAATGAAAACAAAAACTTGCTGTCTCTTTATCTTGACATGTTCTGTAGACTTATTTAGAATCATTTTAATGTCTGACTTCGAAACCATTGAAACATCTGGAACATTTGGAAAAGTGAATTTTCCATGACATTTCAAAACTTTTGCAAAAAATGAAATGAATTTTTGGTGACAACAAAGCTGATAATTATAAGAATTTAATGTAATTTTTTTATTATTTTTTACCATTTTCTTAAATTTTGTAAATAATTTTTTATTTATGAAACCATTAAAATGTAATGTATCCATTATTTTAAGCTACAGTTCATAAATTGGTTACTATTATGTTCATTTTTATTGTTAGTTACTGGTAAATGTAATATAATTACAGTTTGTTTTTGCAAATCATTGGTGAATTACGCAAAAACTTACATATAAAACAATTCAAAAGCAAATAAATAAGCAAGAATAAAACTCATTAAACAAATACTGAAACAAAAATCGGACTTAAATAAAAAAAATAAAGATTAAATAGAATTAAAAAAAAAAAGTAAAACCCGAATTTATCCATACATTTTAACCAACTCACAACGTATTTTCAACACAACTAATACATCAACTCCATGGGAACAGTTAGACGTCTCAGTGTGCCCTTCAATGGCATGTCTCACTGTTCCCTTTACGCATGGTTCATTTAAAAATGACGCCATCACTTAAAAATTAAAACAAGAAAGACGAAACCTTGCCAAACATAACGTCAAATACTATAGTATTAGGTAACAAAACATTCATATTTATATCTCATTTGTATATCCAATACAACCTCCATTAAACACAAGCCAAAATTTTACTTCTAGAGCGAAAAATTACGAATTAATTTTTCATCACTCACCTTTATAACTAGAATCAAATCGAGTATGAAAATACTGTTACTTTACTTATGTAACATACAACTCCACTGTTACCAACATCTCAACATCAAAATTTACCATCTAATAAAAAATGTCTCACTGTTCTCCCTGTCTTACTGTACCTATTTCTCCCCTACTTCGCCCTTCGTATTGTCTGTTGTTTTAGAGTTTAAAGTAGAGATTTTAATCTCGCGTTTGCATGGAATTTTGTGTGATACAAAGTGCAGCTCGTCTCTAGATGAAGGTTTGTTCTGTTGCTCATCAGGCGAGAGCCTTTATCATGACCACGAAAGGGAACAATGCAGGCTTGTCGCTGACCGCGTTTGAGGGTTGCAGTTTGAGCGGAGATACATCACAATTATATAAGTAGCTGCTAATAACAGTAATGGTACTGCATGCATGCATTCAGTCGCACAATCCCCAGAATGTGTGCGCGGATATCTTTTATGTGAGCGAGATAAGGCATCCATCGCGAAATATTGCATTTGGCAGTAAAAGAGGGAAACTTCAAGACAATGTATAGGGGGATCCTTTGCAGAAGAAGTTCAGACAGCGGGCGGGGTAAGAACTGAATCTCACTCTCTCCGTAGATATCCATGATTACAATTTTTTTTCTAACTCTCTACTAAACAATGGGCTTTGATGTTGCAGTGAGATGGATACGTATTACGCAGCTATGAGACAATGGCGCGAGCGTCGTGCAATGCGGGTGGCGTCAGGTGAGGAGTAGGCGTCTGGGGAATGACCCCTCCACCATGCCGACCTACTGATTACGAACAGGAACGTAGTGTACGTCACGGCTTACGGGATATGCGTTCAACGAAAATGGTAAGTTTTTACACATCTTATTCTGTAGTGATAGCGTATGTACAGTTTGGGCAAAAGATTTGTCGCAATTCATAAAACATCTAGTTTTCTCAAACCTTGGATTCGCGAAATACGGTTTTCCGACTGATTAAAACAAAAATTTTATATTTAAAACCCTTCCAGATAAAAATCTGTATGTTTAAACTCGCGAAATAAGATGCAATTTTATGTATAAACAAAATTCTTGTTTTCAGCACAAATTTATTTGAAACTAGCCGTACCCGTGCGCTCCGCTGCACCTGTTAGAAATAAATATGAAGTAATTACATAATTAAAATAGGACTTTGATCCAGGGAACATTCGTGTTTAATAGAAGGATAAATCCTTCAATATCTTACTTAATTTAAATTGTATTTAAATAACTAAAATGCGGTCATTTTGGTCCAGAGAGCAATCATTTGGTGCAATGATAATTTATTTAACATGTTTCTTAATTGTTACATGCAACCATAGTTTGATGAAGATTGGCATGTCATTTAGTTTTAATGTGTAAACTTTATATTACTTGCTATATGTTTCAGAAGTTACTGTAATAACATTGTAGAATTATGTCTATCTAGAGAAACTACACTTTCCAATGGTGAAATAATAATTCGACAATTAATTAGCTTCCGATATTACTTCATAAAAACACAGAAACATTATCTTAGGTTATGTTTCATAGCTTTTGATTGTTGTTGTCCAAGGCCCCTTATAAACGAAGTCATTTGTTTTTATTTCAGTACAGCGCCTTAGATGGCGTTGTTATTGTAAATTTAAAACTCATTTATCTCATTAAATATCAGTCCTATCAAACTTTTGTGTAGAATAAAACTTATCTGAAATTATTGTTAAAGAAACATTTGTTATGTAACATGTTTCATAAAAATCAATAATAGGCGAGATATTTCGATTTATTTAATTCAGGCCCCCTAATAACCCCCCTTTTAAATAAAGTATTTTGAATGCCATGTAGCCTAAAATCTAAGTTACAACGAACTTAATATATATTCCAATTTTCATATAAATCGGTTCAGCTATTATCGCGTGAAAAGGTAACAAACATCCAGACAGACAGACAGACATACAAACATAAATTTCAAAAAAGCGATTTTCTGTTTCAGCATGGTTAATTATACATGTCGACATCAATTATTTTTGGAAAATCGAAAATTACCAGAAAAATTTTGGCTACAGATTTATTATTAGTATAGATTAGTGCTTCTGAAAATAGTTTTTGAGCCACCGCTTGGGCTGATTACCTGGTCGGGTTTTTTCCGAGGTTTTCCCCAGCCGTAATGTGAATGCAAGGTAATCTATGGCGAATCCTCGACCTTATCTCACCAAATATCATCTCGCTATCACCAATCTCATCGACGCTAAATAACCTAGTAGTTGATACAACGTCGATAATAACCAAATAAAAATAATATAGTTTGTGTATTTTTTACGTAATTTTAATTCAAAGCTTCCAAAATATATAGGGTAATTCACGAGGAAAGGTAAAAAATTTAGGATGTGAATTCTGAAGTCATTCTGAGTCAAAAAATTCATATGAATATGGGTCCGTTTTCGAACTGTTACGGATTTTATTTTATTTTAGTAGTTATTTTACAACTCTTTATCAACATCTTAGGTTATTTAGCGTCTGAATGAGATGAAGGTGATAATGCCGGTGAAGTGAGTCCGGGGTCCAACACCGAAAGTTACCCAGCATTTGCTCATATTGGGTTGAGGGAAAACCCCGGAAAAAACCTCAACCAGGTAACTTACCCCGACCGGGAATCGAATCCAGGCTAGACGCGCTAACCGTTACTCCACAGGTGTGGACACGGTTACGGAGATATGGCTCTTTGATTTCACAAAATCTTCTGGGATTCCATTGTACTGACTCGCATTTAGATACAGATAATGGACAAATTTAAAGTTTATATTCACGTATGCATACATACCTAATATTCTAGACGTCGTGATCGATGTTTTTGCATGTTTTCAAAGGTACCTCCTGCTGCTTCAATGCACTGTTGCGCTCGGGCGTGAATCGCGCTCGTCGCTCGAGAGAGTTGCTCGTGGCTGTTCTTTATGCCGCATCCAAAATACGGTCGATTAGTGCCTCTCTCTTTTCCCCCTTCCTTCGCTATACCAAATCTTTCATCCAACCCCATAGTCAGTAAATAGTCTTCGATATGGTACCCTTCTGTTCGGAAAGCTTCGTTCATATTCAGCGACTGCACGAAAGGAACTTCCACCGCACAAACCATAAACATACACAATATCGGCGTATTCTGTAGTTGAAAATTTATAAGGCATCTTGAAAAACACAACTTAACACTTCCGATAACTGTACCTGCATAACTACAGTACTGTAGGTAGCTGATTGACCTGCTGTGAATTGATAAGACGTGATAGTGTATTTGTGTTATGTGCTGGTTCTGTGTCATTACATCAGACAAGGGCAGGCGATTGGAAATTTCTAATGCTCCACCACCCGGTTTGTTTCTCTTATCTACATCGCTCACAATGCAGATTCCAATGTTATGTCATTCATTGCGATCGGTGACCTTGTCTCACGTTCTCACGTCAGCAGCATATGGTAACGTCTAATTCACATTGGGGCGAGACGTTCCCCCCCCCCCAAATGCATCTAGCTCCGCCATCGTTTGAAAACGGACCTATGTTCATATGAACTTTTCACTCAAATTGGCCTAACATATCGTATCCTAAATTTTTTACCTTTCCTTGTGGATCACCCTGTATATTTATTGGAAGTCACATAAATATTTACGTGAATTAATACAAAAAGCTTAGGTGAAGCTATTGTAAGTTTCTTGCGTGCTGTACTATTCCCAGACATCGCAGTCGCTGGAGTTAGTTAGGTTTATCTTGGTATAGCTGCTGCTGGAAGCACTCCTCAAAGATATTGGCAGGAAAATCCCCCACGGCTTCTCTTGTGGCAGTCATGACTTTCTCGACCTAATGAAATCTACGCCCATGTATCTTTGCTTTCAAGCGGGGAAAGAACAAGAAATCGCATGGTGCGAGATCAGGTGAATACGGAGGGTGTGACAGAACGGTGACGTGTTGCCTTAAAAGTTCCTCTTGGACACGCACAGAGGGATGTGCAGGGGCGTTGTCGTGTAGCAACAGCCAATTCTTTCTACGCCAAAGCTCAGGACGCTTATGCCGAATTGAACGCGTAGACAGCGAAGAATCTCCTTCTAGCGGATCTTATTTACAATTACCCAGTCTGATACGAATTCCATGTGAACAATTCCCAATGAGTCAAAAAACAGTTCAAGTATCACCTTGTCTTTGGCGTGTATTGTCGCGGTTTTTTTTTTTCGTCGTGGCGATAATCGCGATTTCCAGGTGGCCGATTGTTGTTTCAGTTGCGGATCGCAAAGAAAACACCATGTTTCGTCTCCTCTTATGATCTGTTTGAGAAACGTCGGATCATCGTCAGCACTATTGATCAGGTCACCGCAAATTGTCATGCGATCATCATCATGGTACACTGTGCTGGGTAACACGCGACATGTTCAGGTCATCAGACAGAATTTTGTGGTACGAACCATGGCTGATACCAGCTGCTACGAGATCGTCTACTGATTGGGAGTACAGAGGACTCTCCTAAGTTCGACAGAACAGAATTAAAAATTCTGACCAATAAGGGTAGTGGGTGTGGCAGGTGAAATTAATACAAATTCTTATTGGTTATCCATCAACGAATACAGTACGTACTTGGATTTCCTGCCCCTCCCCGAGACTTGTGTATGCTCTTCTAGTACCACAGTGGGTTTCCGGCAGTTCCGTCTCACAAACGGCACAATTCTCAAATAGAAAAAGAAGAGTTCATTAATTTAAAATCAGTGATCAATATGGATGTCCTAATCAATAAAATATTCTGTGTTCCTTTAACAAAAGAATCACTACAAGACACAGAACCAATTCCCATTCAAATGGCAAACCCCTTTCTTAGTGCCCGTATAGGGGCGTGTCTAATTTTCCTACGTAAGGAGTATAACTATAGGATGTCGAACTTGATTTCTGTCGAACTTAAGGGGAGTGGGTAGTGATGCCTATGCGATTGAAACAGTCCGATACAAAAGTTTAGTTCAATATTTCTAGGGTTTTAGTGCTCAGAGTGGAATAAAAATGTCCATGCTTATACAACCAATCATTCTGAATTCAGTGGTATAAAAGACAACTAAATAGTTCCTTATTCGAGTGCAAAATAAAGGCCCTAACCGATAACCTCTTTTTCCACTTTGCTAAGTGTACCTCATTCTTCAGGTGCACATTACTTGCTACAATCTTGACTAATATACTTCGTATTTTGTTAAATTATCAAGTAATGTAATTGTAAATTCTAAAGCAAAATTTAGTTAAATACTTCACCCCTAGTAAAACAGAAAAAATATTGAACTTTGTTTAACAATTTTTACAATTTTTTTCAATGCGTATATATTTTTTTCTCGTGTTATGTGTGTCACATTCTTAAACCCGTAGGTCTACTGTGTAGAACACAGACTGCAGAAAACACTGTAAAAATTTCGTGTAAATTGATTCAGTAGTTTCAGAGAAAAATGCACTTGTTTGAAAAATGTCAACTTATGGAAAATTGCATTTAAAGAGGAATGAAGTATGAATTAGATGCACCGCCAAATTTAAAGAGATCATTTAAAGGGCATATCTGAAGAAATACCCCCCACAAATTTATATTATTTTAAAGAGGAAGTTTTGTACTTTTTTTTTAACACAAAATAAAAAAATTGAATTTTTCACCTCTAATCACTACCTGGTTCCCTTAAGAGCTTCCACTGTAGTTGGCACGCACCAACATTGCAACTTCTTCGATATTGCGTTCAGTTAGGATCGTTTGTGGCTGACCAATACGCTCGTCATCCTGCAAACTGTCTCTCCCCTGCGAAAAACGTTGGTGCCACTTAAACACAGCACTGCGGTCCAAGACGTCGTCACCGTAAACTTGCTTCATCATCTCAAACGTTTCGCTAGCGATTTGCTTCATTTTTGACAGAACTTAATTTTTACCCGTTGCTGAAACTGCGACATTTTCGAGTTCCGACGCGTGCATTCAAATCACCTTCACATCAGAGACCATAGTTCTCCATACACTGTCCGCACACAACTGTCCCGTACTGGGACAGAGAATAACTGACATGGCACCACACGGCGGCGCTCTAGTGCACCACAGCGACAATATGCACCCTGTCCACGAACTTAATGACTGTGGTGGTATAATTCACAGACAGCATGGGCGACTACTTCACAAATTTCTCTACACAATAGAGATAGAAAACTGTAAGTTATGTCAAAAAGTACAAAGATCCTTAAGATTGCCTTAATTATATCAGATCTCTAGTCTGTGTAGTTATAATCAGTAATGTGTTCTGCACGACGAGAGTGAAAATATGTATTTCTTTAAACACGAAATAACACCGAATTTAATTTATGTTTTTTTTTTGTGGGAAAATAATATTTAAATTAACCAGATTTTATACCGAAATTTAGGATTTTTATTCACAATAAAATAGAACCTATAAATATGGGGAACAACTGGATAATACGCACGGTAGACCAACGTGGGTAGTCGACGTTGCTCGTTGGCCACTAGTCACCGTGCCGTACCGAGCCGTGTCAAACAGAAGACAATCGAAATGGTGGTAGTAAAATTCGCGACTATATTCTTAAATAATTCACTCCATTAATCAAGTGCAAGGTTTAAGCAGTATAACGGCGGTGTTTTGAATGCACCAACAGAAACTACAGATGTAGTAAGATCTTAAAGTAGGTTATCACAGCGAAATAAAGGAGGTGGGGGAAGGTGTTTCAGGGAATATCAGTGAAATGAAGAAAAGTAAATTTCCGGTTAATGTTCACCAAAGCGTTAAGTAGGTATTTTTATTTTGTTAGTTATTTTTATTATAGTTGGTGTTGCTTTTTTGACTTTATTAGAGCGTAAAGTTCTTGGATATATTCATATTCGTAAAGGCTTTGCTAATGAATTCATGATTTCATTTTGTTTATTATAAATGTTTTCATGAACCATAAGTTCTATATTTATGACCGCGTTGCCGTTTTATTAGTGATCTAGAAAAGAATACCTCGTCTTTTACGAAGAAAAGTTTTAGCAGCCATGAAATTATTCACCGCTTTCATCATATTATTATTCATCAATATTACGAAACAAAAACTATCATAAGGGCCATGACAGGATCATCTTGGCTATTGCGCATGACTTAGTAAATAAAAACCTGAACTAACCAAACCTAACCTTCGTATAATATGCAAGATTTGTAACCGGAGGAAGAAGGGATCTCCTTGATTTGATCTGGAATGTACAGACGAAAATAAATTAAAGTAAGGATCACGCTGCCACTGTATGAGAGGTCCGCGCATGCGCCACAGCAAAACTGTTCCTGTCGCGAGATCCTCACCTAAGCCACGTAGTATACTCGCAATATTTACGCAAATAATCTTGTCGCTAACAGTGGTGCTATCTCTCTGTAATGTTCAGAACGAAGGAAGTAGAGAGAGAGAGAGAGAGAGAGAGAGAGAGAAAAAGACAAATATCTCCTTCTAACGACGCCATAGACCAACGTCATGTCCTTATGTTGGCGATATTGTGCATTTAGATCAATTTGGTCGTAACCGTAACGGCACGGTTCAAAGCTCCCTATCAAATTCTCCAGTTTAGCGAAATATTGATTCCGGTAATACTTATGAACTTTTAGACTTTTATCGTGGTTTTATACAGTAGCAAACATTTGGGTAACTCTAAAGTGTGCTGGAACTTCTCCAATTTTTCGGAATTGGATTCAGGTTCATCTTGAGCGCAAATTTATAAGATCTGAAGGGTCACCTACACTGTTCGGCTCGCTATGTCTGTCAAATTCAAACAACAGAGTAGTGAACTTATATGCCCTGAAGATAGAATCTACACCAAAACTTAAAGGTAATCATTGTGTTGAATACTGATAAAATGAACTAAGTCTGTAGTAGATATTCTGGAATGGATCTAAACTGCATTTTTATATTTAGTTGGTAAATTGAAATACAAACAGTGTACTTCTGTCTGTATTAAGAGTATACCTTACTAAAAATTGATAATTTATATTATCTGTCCTTTCTCTATAGCCTAATTGTTTAAAATTCATTGTACATGAATTTAATTTTCTACGTATAAGTTATGTAATACAAAGTAATATTCTATGTTATATACTCCACAGTAGAATATAAACGTAGATTACGCATTTTCTACGGCGTTTTTTCCACTGACAGAACACTGTAGCTAATTTAGTAGATTTTGCTGTACTGTTCAGTGATATCTTCTACATTTAAAGATGAAAAGAATAAGAATACATGTATCCTATGCTATCATTAAATTCTCCATCTTCCATTACCGCTTTATTCATGTCTGTCTTGTAATGGCTGAATTATTAGTTCAGACGCAAGCTTCATCTAAAAAATTTGAAGTTGACGAGCTTAAAATTTTGAATCGTTAGGATTGCGTTTTCTGTATGTTTTGTGAGTGATAGCTTTCAATAAAATATTTAATAGCTTTCATGTCAACATTACTGTATGTTTGTGTTTTTTGTCCCTCAGGGTTTCATTTAGGACCACTGCTGTTCTTGATTTACATGAACGATATATCATTAACTGTAAATAAATTGACTCAAACAATTATCTTTGTCGATGACAGTAGCATTATTATATCGAGCAAACATATTAATGACTTTGAAACTAAACTAAATACATTACGTGGCTGCCCTGGGTTCCTGTTCTAAAACAAATATATGCCTTACTTACTACTTACTTATGGCTTTTTAAGGAACCCGGAGGTTCATTCCCGCCCTCGCATAAGCCCTCCATAGGTCCCTATCTCAAATAGGATGCCTATTGCTACTAAATATAGACAAGTCGAATGTAGTAAAGTTCTTGACATATACAGTTGGACATCCAGTGTTACTTATAGAGAATTTATATTAGCAACTTTTTTTAAACAAACTGTAAGTATTAAATTTCTTTGTCTTAAAACTCATAATCATTTGAATTAGAAAAAATATGTTGAAGACATTACACCCAAACTTAGTAGAATGTAATAAATAATCTGATGACCTAACTTAATCTAACCTAACATAATTTAATTTAATTTAATTTACACTCAAATCGAACATAATCTGTAATCTAAATTAATCTGTAATGTAATATAATTTAACCTGTATCCAAAGTAATTGAATATGTAATATAATCTAATTAAACTTCTAATAATAATAATAATGATGATGATGATCTAATTTAATATCTAATCTAATCTAATATTATATATGATATAACGCAACATAATCTCTGATCTAATCCAATCTGATTTGTGATCCAATCTAACTTAATTTGTGGTCTAATCTAACTTAATCTGTGATCTTATCTTAATTTAACTTAATTTGTGTTCTAACCTAATCTGATGTAATTTAATATGTGATCTAATGTGATATTATTTAATCTACAATGTAATGCAATCTAATACAATTTAATTTAATGTATAATCTAATCTAAAGTTAATCTAATCTGTAATATAGTTTAATCTAATCTAATATGTAATGTAGTCTGATCTAATGTAATTTTATTTAATTTGTAATGTAATGCAATCTAATCCAATTTAATGTATAATCTAATCTAATCTTATTTGTAATGTAGTATAATCTAATGTAATCTGTAAGCCTAATGTAGTTTAATCTAATCTGTAAAGGAACATACGAAACAATAGTATTAGAAAATGGAAATGACTATGGGAGGAAACTACTGAAGGAGCGACTACCAAAATTGTTTGCAGCTATAAATAGTAGACTATCAATGAATTTAAAATTAAGTCGATATGTAACAACAATTATGACCTGTTACGGAAATATTAGATCCTACTTATATGGCTTTAAAATTACGAGCTGTGGAGAGTGTTTGTGCAACAATGGCATACAAACAATATAGCATAGGGAAAGAGAGATCCATAAGGATGATTTATTTAAATAGGACAACTGACCAGCGAGTAAAGTAATTTAAAAGTAGTTACTTGCATCGGATGAATAATATTCAAGTGTAACAGCTGTGAGTCAATATCTTATTCTTAATATACCCGTGTATTATACAGGCTGAACCTAAGTAATGTCATTAATTTAAGAGGTTGTTCTTTGAGATATTAAAAAAAAATAGTTTGATTCAGTTTTGCTTGTTTTTGCTTCCCTTCCGAGATAAAAATTCTTTTATATGAAACATTCCATAGCGTGTTTTGGGAAAGCCATTGATTTAATTCTCAATATGCTCAGTCAATTTAAGAGAGCAATGTATTATGATAATAAATGATTGAAAAAAAATTATTTTTGTACGTGCAGGAATTTGATCCTTGACATAACCTACACGATTATAGAAGGTGTTAAAATTATGAACGAAGGAAATGTGTTATTTTTTCACTTTTGTGTTTGCTATGCCAGTGTAATGTGTAAAAACGAAAATCCTTCAAAACTAAGTTGAATGTTGTGCAAGTTTGTAATTAAAAAAAAAAGTACGCTTTAACAAGTGTGATGATATAAAAGAAAAGGTATACATTCAAGGTACTGTACCTATTCGCATTTTTTCTCATAGTTATACCCGGCGTTATTAGGCAGAAATCTGTAGGAACATAATGATATGATATGATATAATATGATATGATATGATATGATATGATATGATATGATATGATATGATATGATATGATATATGATATGATATATGATATGATATGATATGACATATGATATGATATGATATGATATATGATATGATATGATATGATATGATGTGATATGATATGATATATGATATGATATGATATGATATGATATGATATGATATGATATGATATGATATGATATGATGTGATATGATATGTGATATATTTATTATAGTTCACAGACAAAAAAAAAAAGAAAAATATGCATACATATAATCATTGGAACTTTACATTACATACTTTATAATTTACATATAATATAATATAATTTCTAAACTTAACTATTTAATATAATATGTTTTATCTTGCACTTGCGACTAATTTTGTGCAAGACTCAACTTATTTTCATATGTTGTTACAATTAGTCTTTGCTCACTTGCCTAAAATGTACTTCACGTTTCAATTTGCAATGTGCAGCTATCATATACAAATCATCCATTATTCTAGTATATTTAAAACTTTTGAATATATATGTTTATTTTATTTATTGATAGTACTATAAAAAACTAAACCTTTTTCCTTATCCAATTTTTTTTGTCATTCAATTCTAGCTATTTCATTTATTTTTCCATTCTAATTTTTTTGACCAAAAAAGATATAGATCTATTTGCCTTTGTAACTTTATGCTATTATTATTATTATTATTATTATTATTATTATTATTCTTATTATTATTACTTGTAAGTTGTTTTATAGCTATTTCTTTATTAATTTGTAGGAACTTTTCATTTATAAATTTCATCCGTAGATCTTTTGCATATTGACACTCAAAAACAATACGAATGTCATCTTCCCTATGTCCACATAATGGGCACGTTCCTTGAAGTATATTACCTCTATTAACGTAATGATATAAATTTCCTTTGAATATTTTCCAGTTTTGCCGAATTAGTAGTTGCAATAGAGTTCCAAACTACAGATGCATGTTCGTGTTTCGATCTATTAATGTGTAATAATAATAATAATAATAATAATAATAATAATAATAATAATAACAACTTACTTACTGGCTTTTAACGAACCCGGAGGTTCATTGGAGCCCTCACATAAGGCCGCTATTGGTCCCTATCCTGAGCAAGATTAATCCAGTCTCTATCATCATATCCCACCTCCCTCAAATCCATTTTAATATTATCTTCTCATCTACGTCTCGGTCTCCCTAAAGGTTTTTTTCCCTCCGGCCTCCCAACTAACACTCTATATGCATTTCTGGATTCGCCCATACGTGCTACATGCCCTGCCCATCTCAAACGTCTGGATTTAATGTTCCTAATTATGTCAGGTGAAGAATACAATGCGTGCAGCTCTGTGTTGTGTAACTTTCTCCATTCTCCTGTAACGTCATCCCTCTGAGCCCCAAATATTTTCCTAAGCACTTTATTCTCAAACACCCTTAACCTATGTTCCTCTGTCAAAGTGAGAGTCCAAGTTTCACAACCATAAAGAACAAATAATAATAATAATAATAATAATAATAATAATAATAATAATAATAATAATAATAATAATAATAGTGAATTACACTGCACTATTTCCCACCGTTGCCGCTGTAGATTTTGTGGTAATTCTTCACATCTGCCGTCCACTTGAACAGAGCATGCATTATGAGCGGTATGGATAGGATAAAAGCATTCTCATGAAGTTCGCAGCGTCGTCGTCGCTTGTTTGCGGATTGAGACGCCGTCGCCGCCGCCTCGTTATTTTTACGTTCCACTACTCCGAGCGACGCGCGGCCCGGCCCGCCATGCCAGCTGACTCAAGAGGTGTGGGTGTCTGCTGCTGATCAAAGGAGGAATATCAATTCCCATCCAGTACAGCGATATGGCACCGGGTGTCGCGAAACCAGAGACACGTTGCCTGTTGTTGTTCATTAGCACTTCTGAAAATGACAATTGGCTCATGTCAGTCAAGTTCTGTCTTGTTTACGACATTTTTCTCCTCACTAGATATGAGGGGGGAGGGTAACTTGGAAATTCAGCGTCAAAAAAATGCAACACTCTCCTGCACTTGTATTCCCCTTGTTCTTCTGGTTTTCCTCTTGTTTTCCTTGTATTCTCCTTGTTCTTCTTCTATTCCCCTTATTCTCCTTGTATTTCCCGTGTTCTCTTTTCTCCTTGTCTTTCCATTGTTCTTGTATTCTCCTCATTCTCTTCGTATTTCCCTTGTTTTCCTTGTATTTATCTTATTCCCATATTCTTCCCCTTGGTGGTCTTGCCTTCCCCTTGTTCTCCTTTTTTCCCCGTTGTTCTCCTTGAATTCCATTTATAATCTGACATTTCATTCCCTTGTTCTCCTTTTCTTCCCTTCTTCTCATGTAGGCCTACTTCTTCTCTTCCTTTATTCTTCTTGTATTCCTCTTATTCTCCTTGTATTTCCCGTGTTATTCTGGTTTTACTCTTGTTTTCCTTTTATTCACCTTGTTCTTCTTCTATTCCCCTTGTTCTTCTTGTATTTCCCGTGTTCTCTTTTCTCCTTGTCTTTCCATTGTCCTTATATTCTCCTCATTCTCTTCGTATTTCCCTTGTTTTCCTTCCCCTATTCTTCCCCTTGGCGGTCTTGCCTTCCCCTTGGTCTCCTTATCTTTCCTTTATTCTCCTTTTTTCCCCGTTGTTCTCCTTGAATTCCATTTATAATCTGACATTTCATTCCCTTGTTCTTCTTATACTTCTTCTCTTCATTTATTCTTCTTGTATTCTCCTTGTTCTCTTTGTAGTCCCCTTGTTTTCTTGTATTCTCCTTGTTCTTCTTGTATTCCCATGTTCTCTTTGTATTTCCTTCCCTTTCTTGTACTCCTCGTTTTCTCTTTGTATTCTCCTTGTTCTTCTTGTATTCCCATGTTCTTCTTGTATTCCCATGTTCTCTTAGTATTTCCTTCCTTTTCTTGTACTCCTCGTTTTCTCTTTGTATTCTCCTTGTTCTTCTTGTATTTCCCGTGTTCTCTTTCCTCCTTGTCTTTCCATTGTTCTTGTATTCTCCTTGTTCTTCTTGTATTCCCATGTTCTCTTTGTATTTCCTTCCTTTTCTTGTACTCCTCGTTTTCTCTTTGTATTCCCCTTGTTTTCTTGTATTCTCCTTGTTCTTCTTGTATTCCCATGTTCTTCTTGTATTCCCATGTTCTCTTTGTATTTCCTTCCTTTTCTTGTACTCCTCGTTTTCTCTTTGTATTCCCCTTGTTTTCTTGTATTCTCCTTGTTCTTCTTGTATTCCCATGTTCTTCTTGTATTCCCATGTTCTCTTAGTATTTCCTTCCTTTTCTTGTACTCCTCGTTTTCTCTTTGTATTCCCCTTGTTTTCCTGTATTCTCCTTGTTCTTCTTGTATTCCCATGTTCTTCTTGTATTCCCAGGTTCTCTTAGTATTTCCTTCCTTTTCTTGTACTCCTCGTTTTCTCTTTGTATTCCCCTTGTTTTCCTGTATTCTCCTTGTTCTTCTTGTATTCCCATGTTCTTCTTGTATTCCCAGGTTCTCTTAGTATTTCCTTCCTTTTCTTGTACTCCTCGTTTTCTCTTTGTATTCCCCTTGTTTTCTTGTATTCTCCTTGTTCTTCTTGTATTCCCATGTTCTTCTTGTATTCCCATGTTCTCTTAGTATTTCCTTCCTTTTCTTGTACTCCTCGTTTTCTCTTTGTATTCTCCTTGTTCTTCTTGTATTTCCCGTGTTCTCTTTTCTCCTTGTCTTTCCATTGTTCTCGTATTCTCCTCATTCTCTTCGTATTTCCCTTGTTTTCCTTCCCCTATTCTTCCCCTTGGCGGTCTTTCATTATGTTCTATCAATAGGAGCAGTTTTTGCTATTATAGCAGGATTGACGCAATGATATCCACTATTCACAGTTTTCAATAATTTACTACTAACCTTACTAGGAAACACAGGCCCATTCCTAAGTTATATAATATTAAGGCCTTCCCCTTGTTCTTCTTGCCTTTCCTTTGTTCTCCTTTCCCCCCCCCCCGTTGTTCTCCTTGAATTCTACTTATAATCTGACATTTCATTATCTTTGTCGTCCCTTGTTATCCTTCTCTTCCTTTGTTCTCTTTGCACTTCTTTTTTTTTTAGTAGGTTATTTTACGACGCTTTATCAATATCTCAGGTTATTTAGCGTCAGGATGAAGTGAGTCCGGAGTCCAACACCGATAGTTACCCAGTATTTGCTCATATTGGGTTGAGGGAAAATCCCGGAGAAAACCTCAACCAGGTAACTTACCCCGACCGGGATTCGAACCCGGGCCACCTGGTTTCGCAGCCAGGCGCGCTAGCCGTTACTCCACAGGTGTGGACTTTGTAATTCTTCTCTTCCTTTATTCTTCTTGTATTCTCCTTGTTATTTTTGTATTACCCTTATTTTTCTTGTATTCTCCTTGTTTTCCCTGTATTGCCCTTATTCCCCTTTTCTTCCTCTTGTTCTCCTTGTCTTCATCTTTTCTCATTTCCTTTTCCTTGTCTTCTCTTGTTCTCCTTGTCTTTCCCCTATTCGCTATGTTGCCCCTATGTTCTCATTGTATTTATCTTGTATTGTCTTTGTTATCCTTGCATTATCGTTATTGTCCTAGTTTTTCCATTATTCTCCTTGTATTCACCTTATTTTTGTATTCCCCTTTTCCTCTCTTCATACTCGCAAAATAACTTATTCCCCTTGGTCTCCTTGTATTCTCCTTCCCATCGTTATTGTCCTAGTTTTTCCATTGTTCTCCTCGTATTCACCTTATTTTTGTATTCCCCTTTTCCTCTCTTCATACTCGCAAAATAACTTATTCCCCTTGGTCTCCTTGTATTCTCCTTCCCATCCTCTTGTTCTCCTTGTCGTAGTATTTTTTGACGATGGAAGAATGAAATATCATATTATGTACTTCGGTACATCGTAATATAATAATGTAGTGTGCAAATCAAGCTTTCAGGTATAAATCCCTGTAAAGTTGATTTGAATAATTTTGAGGGAAAAATTGTTCCGGTGCCTGGTATCGAACCCGGGACCTTTGGTTAAACGTACCAACGCTCTACCAACTGAGCTACCCGGGAACTCTACCCGACACCGATCCAACTTTTCCCTCTATATCCACAGACCTCAAAGTGGGCTGACACCTGAAAGATTGATTTGCATAACACACGTCACTGTTCGTTAACAGAAAACCACAATGTAAGTCACACAGAGTTAGTGTGCACTCAATGTTGGTTGCTTGACGGTTGTCAGCCCACTTTGAGGTCTGTGGATATAGAGGGAAAAGTTGGATCGGTGTCGGGTAGAGTTCCTGGGTAGCTCAGTTGGTAGAGCGTCGGTACGTTTAACCAAAGGTCCCGGGTTCGATACCCTGCCCCGGAACAATTTTTCCCTCAAAATTATTCATAGTAATGTAGTATTTTTTCCGTCTCCTTGTTCTCCTTGTATTACCCTTGTTCGCCTTGAATTTCCCTTGTTCTCATTGTATATAAAAGAGCCCTGCAAGAACATTAGAGGTCAGCGCGTCTGGCTGCGAAAGCAGGTGGCCCGGGTTCGAATCCCGGTTGGGGCAAGTTATCTGGTTGAGGTTTTTTCCGGGGTTTTCTCTCAACCCAACATGAGCAAATGCTGGGTAACTTTCGGTGCTGGACCCCGGACTCATTTCACCGGCATTGTCACCTTCATTTCATTCAGACGCTAAATAACCTAAGATGTTGATACAGCGTCGTAAAATAACCCAATTAAAAAAAAAAAGAACATTAGATGATATGAACAGGAATGCTTGATTCTTTGCAGTCGGAAGATGTCAGTTCATTAAAATACCCACACATATCCAATGTAATTTGTGCTGCACACACATACATATTATTTCCTCATGGGAATATATGAGACCTAACTTCACATTATTTTCTCTACAATTTATATAAAAACATAATAACTTAATTTTGTTGCAGTTGCTTCGATGACATTAATCTTGAACAAAAACTCTGCAGCAACTAATTCTGAACTTGTCTGCGTAGCTAAAACGCATTTATTGACCACTCAGTTAACGTGTCATAAAGTTCTAAAATATAAATTATTTTTTTGTCGGATTGGTATTTTGTTCAAACCATTCCCATAATCCCACTGATTCAAACTATGCAAACAGAATTTTACGACAGGGAATTCAGCAAACAGCTTGCAACAAAATTGCACGTCATTTGCCAGATCATCGAACTAGTAAATACCTGACTCTTGTGGGAAGTAAAGTTTTGCACAAAGTCCATTAAAACAAGTTGATAGGACCCCGTTCTGCAGGTACGTGTTCTTTATTATAGATGGCCTGCCTCGGTTAGACGTAGGTTTTGTTTCCTGGTTGCGCAGGAACCATCGCTTCTACGTCTGTCGTAAATATTGAAGATTGTGTTTCCATTGTAACTTTGGACTCCCGTCATTACTACTGTTTCCTGAACATAATGAACGCGGCAAATAAGGGTACAATGCGAAGGTTTTCTCATATAACAAAGTTGAGGCCAGTCTAACTTATTACAGTCCTTATACCCTGCTAACATTCACGGGGAATAGAGGGACCTGGATGTAATGACTGGGTTCTGTTACGATAACCTCCATCACAGAATTTTATTTTGCGTTCTCAAATTGTTTCTGAGGCACGCAGATCAGAAGATATAAATTCATTCGAAATAGCAGTAATATAATCTTACTTTTATGGAAAAGATAACCTTCTCTGGATACATGACTTTGAAGTCTATAAGCATAGCGGTAGAATTCACAATTTTGCTTTTTGAATTCTATAGGACAAGGGCCTGTAGTTAGAACTTCCTTTCAAATAACTATAATAGATTTCAATCTCATTTCTAAGCTAAAATTTTCTTGATGTTGGAGAGGACATGGAGGTGAAATCATTTTACTACAGAAAAATTGTTTCGGCTTTTATTGAGATTACAGATTCTTAGAAATAACTCTTTAACATATTTTTGAATACAAAATGTGAGAACAAAAAGTAAGGAAACTGAGGTACAAGATCCACCGCTGAGGCGTAACGGTTAATATGCCTGACCGTGGAACGAGCGGCTCCGGGTTCAAATCAGCGTTTAAGCTAGGAAATAAATAATTATCGCAAAAATGCACAAATGAGAAATTATACATCTATACAAAAAAAAATACATCACACTAACATACGAAAACAAAAACACACATAAAATTGCAACCTCATTCAAGAAACTAAACTACAACATCGCATACAGAAGAAATAACACTCTACAAAAACATCTCAACACACAAACAACACAAACAAACAATACAACCACACAGGCGTATAAAAACTCAAATGTAACACCTGCAACAACTTCTACACAGGACAGACAGGCAGATCATTTCAAACACGTTACAAAGAACACATCACAGCCATAACAAAATTACAAAACACCTCCACATATGCAGAACACATCACAAATGCCAACCACACATACAGAGACATCAACACAGACATGGAAATACTGCACATCCAACCAAAAAGCCAGAAACTCAACACACTAGAACAATATGAAATATACAGACACACGAAAACACACCCCAACGATATTCTCAACACACAACTCAATTTCAAAACATACACTCTTTGACTCTACACTACGAACGCACCCACACAGGAAGCAAGAGGCGCCAAGACCAACAACGACCAGTGCCGAAGATGACCGAAAATAGTTCGAAACATGTTAACAAGGTACGTTAAAATTTAACACAAGAAAGTACTTACCATAGATATTCCGAAGGAAAAATTATATTTGTGCAAATTGCGAAATTATTGTGCAGTATTATAAATAATTGTGCAGAAAGATAAAATTAATAAAATATGATATACTTATGTAAGTAAATCTTTAGACGTAGGTATGTTTAGAATCAATTACTGCTGAAATTACATCACATTAAAATACGTTATTTTATGGGCACTCTAAACATTGAAATTCTTTACTAGTAGGCCCTTCAAGATTTATTGTTAGCAGAGTGCTAACTCTTTTTACTGAAAGGCGGTTTCTAATTCCAGTTTTTACAAGATTCATGCAACTAAATCCTCGCTCACAATTTACAGTATGCGATGGAATTATATAAATCAATTAGAAGAAATTATTTACTTACATTGCGTCCACACCTGTGGAGTAACGGTTAGCGCGTCTGGCCGCGTAACCAAGTGGTCCGGGTTCGATTCCCGGTCGAGGTAATTTATCTGGTTGAGGTTTTTCCGGCGTTTTCCCTCAACCCAATATAATCAAATGCTGGATAACTTTCGGTGCTGGACCCCGGACTCATTTCACCGGCATTATCACCTTCACCTCATTCAGATGCTAAATATCCTAAGATGTTGATAAAGCGTCGTAAAATAACCTACTAGAAACAAACTACACGATTTGCTCCAATTCTTTGAAATCAATTTCTGAACATCTATTATTCAGTACCTTTTTGAACGTTATCCATGCCATTACCATTTCATTTAAATTCAGATTAGTTCAAATATCTCTGAATCTCTGATTTCATTTTCTTCCATTACCATCTTCGTTTCTAAAGTCCAATGTGATTGTCGCATTTTTGCACATTTACATTCAAAGTTGTTGCATTTTTAGAAGTTAAGTAGCAAAATGCGACGAATGTGGCTGTGGCTTAAACCCTCGTTCAAATCTTAGTTGGGACAAGTTACCCGGTTGAAGTTTTTTCGAGGTTCTCCCTCAACACATTAAGGGCAAATGATGGACAACTTTCGGCGCTACACCCTGGACTTATTTCGCTGGCATTATCACCTTCAGCTCACTCAAACGCTAGAAAGCGTCGTAAAATAAAGTGATGTGGAATACGTCTTTAGACACTTCGAATATGGGAACCCGTTCCGGGATCCGAGGTGAAACAGAAAACGACAAAATTTCAAACGCTTACTGTAACAACACTATAAGCCACAGCTGAATGCTAATGTTATTAGTAGTTAGGCTTTGAACCAATGTAACTTGTGTGGCCACGCCCAACGACACCATCTGCCCTTGCTATGGGCATGAGGATACCGAACATGCGTGTAAAATTAGCCGTGCCGCGCTGACTCTCTCAGTTATATCTCGGCATCGAGAGTAGCTACGGATCTGTCCGACCACTATTTTGATTTGTAATCGTACGTTATACAATATTAACGTCATAATAGATACGTACTGTTCAAATTCGTTGTATATTTCTTAATATTTTAATTCTCTAGAGACTGAAATTTGTTCCAGTATTTAATTTTACAAGTCCTCCTTTCTATGTATTAATACGAGTAGAATAAGGTTTTTAAATTTCTTATTCTTCATTCCCCAATAACTCAGTCAGGACCTTCAAATTTACCACTGATTTATTCAATTTTAAATACTTTTTTTTCAGCAGTAAAATAAAGTTCCTTAAATTTGCTACATAAATTTATTTCTTCATATTTCCAATTTACATTCCACAGTAATAAAATGATGTTGTTTAAATTTAACACATAGTATATTATATACAGAGTGGAAGTGCAAATAACCTTGGAGACTGAAAGGTACGATAGGATACACGTAAGGGGTTAGGTACAGCTTACAGCAGTAAAATTTTGGAAATATTCAAAATTGTTTTTCTTCAGTAATGTATGTTACACAATTGTATGTTTAAAACACTGTCCTTCTGCTACTATATGAAAAAAAATACTTTTACGATTAAAAAATTTTTAATTTGTTTTTTCAAAATTCAGTTCGCTGTGCACTGATGAAGCTTTTCTCACATAACTCAAAAACTATCCAACATTCTGTGATGAAATTTTTTGTGTGTATTTATACGTGTCATATCAACAATATGATGCAAGATTACTCCTCTACCTTTGATAGATTGTCTGATAAAAACTAAATTCTTAAAAAATATATCAAATATCAGTATTTTCTTTTAACACAAAATTAAAAAAATATATATTATTTATTAAGGAATGTAGTTGAAAGAGCATGATATTGTAAACATGAGTTTCAGCAATATAATAAATGAGAACATAAAAAAGTTAAAAAGTTTATGAGTTATGAGGGAAACGCTTCATCACTGCACAGGAAACTACCACTATTTTTAATTTTGAAAAAAAAAAAAAAATATATATATATATATATACATATATATAAATATATATATACAGGGACATCATTTTATTTTTACTTGCATTTTTATTGTACCTGCATTTCTGAATGTACTTCACTCTCACCCCTTCACTAATGTCCTTGCTCCCGTCAGACACACAAACTTACGGCCGCTGTTGCGTTCGAAGTCTTCAAGCAGTGAAGTAAATACTGCAGTGTATAGTGTGTTTCAGAAATATGGTTGCGTTTTCTATAGAAGAAATAACCTATATTAATAATATCGTACTAAAAAATTATATTGAAGAAACGATAAATTCAGTTTCAGAGGATATGATTCAAAATGTTTTTAATAATATGCGTAAAGAATTGAAGCCTGCATTGTAATGAACGGCAACCATTTTCAGCAACTTGTTTAAAAATTCATATTAGCTTATTTTGAATTGAGGTGGCTAGAAGCAAAGGAATGCTAGTGACATTTGTAATAACATGAGTTAAGTGCATCCAATGTAAGCTAAAGTATCTAAAATTTTTGGGGGCAAAGGGATATTTTAATCGCATCACACATTAAAATTTAAATAAAAATTTCACCGGTTTTACGAAAGCTTAAATATTTAATCCCCATTTTCTCAAAAGTAACTTAAGTGCACTTACAGCCCTTTACTTATGACCCCTCAATTTAAATGCACTCTCTATATTGTATGTTAACATCAATAATTAATATGCTAAATAAAGTAGACATTACATAACGAACATAGCCGCCTGAAAAGTTGAGTTTTTAGAAAAAAAATGTTACTACTCTACATAAATTCCGTAAAAGTGATAATCAAACTGAAAATCGTAATATCGTATTTCCCTACAACATAAATAGATACACTACTTTTCTCTCCTCCTATACCTAGTAAAATTATTTGTTTACATATTGCACTAGTAACATCAAACTCCTGTAATGGAAGGGGGCAACAGTGTTTCCGAGTATAGCCAGGTTAATGTTAAAATGTTGGTAAAAATAAAGTGATGTCCCTGTACATGTATACTTACTTACTTACTTACTTACTTACTTACTTACAAATGGCTTTTAAGGAACCCGAAGGTTCATTGCCGCCCTCACATAAGCCCGCCAGCGGTCCCTATCCTGTGCAAGATTAATCCAGTCTCTATCATCATACCCCACCTCCCTCAAATCCATTTTAATATTATCCTCCCATCTACGTCTCGGCCTCCCTAAAGGTCTTTTTCCCTCCGGTCTCCCAACTAACACTCTATATGCATTTCTGGATTCGCCCATACGTGCTACATGCCCTGCCCATCTCAAACGTCTCGATTTTATGTTCCTAATTATGTCAGGTGAAGAATACAATGCGTGCAGTTCTGTGTTGTGTAACTTTCTCCATTCTCCTGTAACTTCATCCCGCTTAGCCCCAAATATTTTCCTTAGCACCTTATTCTCAAACACCCTGAACCTATGTTCCTCTCTCAGAGTGAGAGTCCAAGTTTCACAACCATACAGAAGAACCGGTAATATAACTGTTTTATAAATTCTAACTTTCAGATTTTTGGACAGCAGAGTGGATGATAAGAGCTTCTCAACCGAATAATAACACGCATTTCCCATATTTATTCTGCGTTTAATTTCCTCCCGAGTGTCATTTATATTTGTTACTGTTGCTCCAAGATATTTGAATTTTTCCACCTCTTCGAAGGATAAATCTCCAATTTTTATATTTCCATTTCGTACAATATTCTGGTCACGAGACATAATCATATACTTTGTCTTTTCGGGATTTACTTCCAAACCGATCGCTCTACTTGCTTCAAGTAAAATTTCCGTGTTTTCCCTAATCGTTTGTGTATTTTCTCCTAACATATTCACGTCATCCGCATAGACAAGAAGCTGATGTAACCCGTTCAATTCCAAACCCTGCCTGTTATCCTGAACTTTCCTAATGGCATATTCTAGAGCGAAGTTAAAAAGTAAAGGTGATAGTGCATCTCCCTGCTTTAGCCCGCAGTGAATTGGAAAAGGATCAGATAGAAACTGACCTATACGGACTCTGCTGTATGTTTCACTGAGACACATTTTAATTAATCGAACTAGTTTCTTGGGAATACCAAATTCAATAAGAATATCATATAATACTTCCCTCTTAACCGAGTCATAAGCCTTTTTGAAATCTATGAATAACTGTTGTACTGTACCCTTATACTCCCATTTTTTCTCCATTATCTGTCAAATACAAAAAATCTGATCAATAGTCGATCTATTACGCCGAAAACCGCACTGATGATCCCCAATAATTTCATCTACGTACATGTATATGTATATAAAAGTAAGTTTTTTAAAATCGTAAAAATATTTTCTTTTCACATAGCAGAAGGACAGTATTTCACACATATCAATTTTCATTATTGTACAAGTTACAGTAAAGGAGGAAAAAAAATGTGGAATATTTCCAAAAATTTTACTGCTGTAAGCTGAACCTAACACCTTAAATGAATAGAAAACCTATATTACTGTACGTTGTGTGATGAAATGCGCGGTTGATTAGAAAATTAAGTTTGAAGTTTCAGGAGTCCGGCAACATCGCCGCTAACACACTCTACTCGTGATACAGATGTAAGAGGTCAACGAACTCGGTGTGTCTCGGTAGATGAGCTATTCTCTGGAGCAACCTGCTCGAATCGTGCAGTAGCTTGAAATTAGAGTTTTTTATATTAAATTTACAGGGAAACCGTTCACACTATTGAAGTACGCCAGAGGAATACATTATTCTTTATTAGTTCCCTATCGATATGGACAAAAAATACGATCCTACTCCCAATAGTTACCGAATAAGTGGTTGTTAAACATTTGAGATAAAAACATTTTTTTTTCTGAAAAAACTATCAACTTTCCACCAATATGATATCATAGTTTTTTGTTGCTCTGAAAATCTGCAAGGCTATTTCACTTCCATCCTGTATATACATGTATATTATACTTCCCCATTTTGAAAAATGCTCTCTTGTTCAAGCTACGCATTATCTTAATAGTCCAAAAATAATCGTTTTCAGATGTTTTATTCTCGTTTGGATAATGTCCAGGTTTGACAGTCGTGTGTTATATCTCACTGTATCAAATATTTGTAATACCGATTTTTGTATGTCTCGAAGGTATTCTATTTACTTAAATATTTCAAGTTGAAAGAGTGATGGAGCGGAGAAAAATTCTCTCCGGCGCCGGGATTTGAACCCGGGTTTTCAGCTCTACGTGCTGATGCTTTATCCACTAAGCCACGCCGGATACAATCCCGACGCCGTTCAGAATCGTCTCAGATTAAGCTCCATCTCTTGGGTTCCCTCTGGTGGCCGCCCTCTGCACTACGTCATAGATGTCTATGAACGCAGGACCGAAGTCCATACATGTGTTGAGGTGCACTCAGATGAGTGACTGATTGGCCGGGATCCGACGGTATGGGCGCCGTCTTAAATCACAAAGTGATTTATTACGCATATCATATATATATTGCTGTACCGAAGTACATATGATATTTCCATGCAGATATTCTGCGTCATCACATGATGAAAGAGTGATGGCGTGGCGTGGCTTAGTGGATAAAGCATCAGCACGTAGAGCTGAAAACCCGGGTTCAAATCCCGGCGCCGGAGAGAATTTTTCTCCGCTCCATCACTCTTTCATCATGTGATGACGCAGAATATCTGCATGGAAATATCATATGTACTTCGGTACAGCAATATATATAAATATTTCAAGTTGTGGAACGACATTTATTACTGTAGATTTTTAACTCAGGTTACATGTGAATCCTGAGGTTCATAGTGGACAAGTTGATATGAAATAACAAATCTGAGGGTTTTGAAATATTGTATCATTTTTATTCAACTCCATTACCTCGATATTGCCATCAATTCGCCTCTGAGTAAGTTTTATTATTTATTGCAGCCGTTGAGTAAACATTTTTCCATTAAATAAAAATTTCGGTCACTTCAATTTCTTGCAGGGATATGCCTGAGGGGGAAAACATTTTTAAATACACCGAAGGAAATGAAAATATTATTTCTGCAATGGAACTTTAACGAATAATATATCAATTGTAGAAATAAAACAACATTTGGTCTATAGGTCTATATGCCCCTAAAATATTTTGCTTTCAAAATATTTATAGTTCTTTCTTTTCAATCTTGAGTTTACAGTATATTTGTTTATTTATGAAATTGAAAGCTGTTTGTTCTGATGTAAAGAAAAGATAACTAATGGTTTTACAAGGTTGAGGTGAGGATAACTGTAAATAAGGCAATATTTCTATCCCTAATTTATCGTCATGAAGAACTTATGTGTAAGAGAAGATAATATTGCTTCAGTGAATGATTAGAGATTGATGTCCAGGTTCAATTTCTGATAGAAACAAAATGGAATTGTTGTGGAAAAACATTTATACATCAAGTTCATTTAAGTATTGCTCTTGTACCACTAGATGTTTTGTAATTTCTTAGTAATTCGTTATAATTTCTGTAACTGTTACGAAAAGAGTTGGAAAACTTGCTGTATTTCGACGGCATCTTCTGAAATAAGGAACCACATTAAACGCTTTAATGGGTCTGTCAGCGAGTTAGTGAGTCATGGATCAGTAGGATAGTCTATCTCCATGCCGGCATTTACAGGGTGAAATGTAATTAAAAATATGAAGTCTGGGACGTAGTATGGGACACCAAAGCAACTGTTTTCTCTAATGTCATATTTTCCTCGGGGACTTTATTAAACCGGAAGAAGGAGTATGCGTTCTTCAGTTCATGACGATTCTACAAATTCACATTTTTTTGTACGTCTTGACTCAATGCAGTACTTTATTAAACCGGTCTGGTGGCCCGGATATTTGCTGCTCCAGACGAAATAAACAATAATCTTGAACTCTTTCACCGCGTTAGTCAATCCATGTCCCGCCGATGTAACTTTTGTGTACAGGTCAAAGGGGCTATTTTAGAACATCTTTTGGCGTTATCTTGGTGTGTAAATATTTTTGAACATCTTTTACAGTGATTTTGGTGTGTAAATGTTTTATAAGAGACTCGAGTAATAAAACATGGCAATGGTTTTTGTTACGTTAAGATCTGGTGTCCTCGCGAAATAGTGCCTCACAGCACAATACAACATCAGAGAAAATTGTTTGTTTTGGTGTCCCATACAACCTACCGGAGTTTGTCGGTTTAATTACTTTTCACCCTGTATATTCCCAAGTCACTCATCAGCTATAAGCATATTTAGTGAGCCACTCATCAATTAACGTTTTATTCAATGGGTATAAAATCGTTGTGTCTGTTATCCACTCGTTCAGACTGTTATCCACTCGATGAATTTGTTTTCCACTCGTTGAATCTCTTATTCACTCGTTGAGGCCGATATCCACTCATTGAGTCTGTTATTCACTCGTTGAATCTGTTATTCATTCGTTCAGGCCGTTATCCACTCGTTAAGTCTATTACCCACTCGTTGAGTCTGTTACCCACTTGTTCGTTACGTTATCCACTCGTTGAGTCTGAAATCCACTCGTTGGATCTGTTATTCACTAATTGAGGCCGTTATCCACTCGTTAAGTCTGTTATCCACTCGATGAATCTGTTATTCACTCGTTGAGTCTGAAATCCACTCGTTGGATCTGTTATTCACTAATTGAGGCAGTTATCCACTCGTTAAGTCTGTTATCCACTCGATGAATCTGATATTCACTAATTCAGGCAGTTATCCACTCGTTAAGTCTGTTATCCACTCGTTGAGTCTGTTACCCACTTGTTCGTTACGTTTTCCACTCGTTGAGTCTGAAATCCACTCGTTGAATCTGTTGTTCACTCGTTGAATCTGTTATTCATTCGTTCAGGCCGTTATCCACTCATTAAGTCTGAAATCCACTCGTTGAATCTGTTATTCACTAATTGAGGCCGTTATCCACTCGTTAAGTCTGTTATCCACTCGATGAATCTGTTATTCACTCTTTGAATCTGTTATTCATTCGTTCAGGCCGTTATCCACTCATCGAATCTGTTGTTCACTCGTTGAATCTGTTATTCGTCCAGACCATTATCCACTAGTTAAGTCTGTTATCCACTCGTTGAATCTGTTATTCACTCGTTGAATCTATTATAGATTCGTTCAGGCCGTTATCCACTCGTCGAATCTGTTGTTCACTCGTTGAATCTGTTATTCATTCGTTCAGGCCATTATCCACTCGTCGAATCTGTTATTCACTCGTTGAATCTGTTATTCATTCGTTCAGGCCATTATCCACTCGTCGAATCTGTTATTCACTCGTTGAATCTGTTATTCATTCGTTCAGGCCATTATCCACTCGTCGAATCTGTTGTTCACTCGTTGAATCTGTTATTCATTCGTTCAGTCCATTATCCACTCGTCGAATCTGTTGTTCACTCGTTGAATCTGTTATTCATTCGTTCAGTCCATTATCCACTCGTCGAATCTGTTGTTCACTCGTTGAATCTGTTATTCATTCGTTCAGGCCATTATCCACTCGTCGAATATGTTATTCACTCGTTGAATCTGTTATTCATTCGTTCAGGCCATTATCCACTCGTTGAATCTGTTGTTCACTCGTTGAATCTTATTCATTCGTTCAGGCCATTATCCACTCGTTGAATCTGTTATTCATTCGTTCAGGCCATTATCCACTCGTCGAATCTGTTGTTCACTCGTTGAATCTGTTATTCATTCGTTCAGTCCATTATCCACTCGTCGAATCTGTTATTCACTCGTTGAATCTGTTATTCATTCGTTCAGGCCATTATCCACTCGTCGAATCTGTTATTCACTCGTTGAATCTGTTATTCATTCGTTCAGGCCATTATCCACTCGTCGAATCTGTTGTTCACTCGTTGAATCTGTTATTCATTCGTTCAGTCCATTATCCACTCGTCGAATCTGTTGTTCACTCGTTGAATCTGTTATTCATTCGTTCAGTCCATTATCCACTCGTCGAATCTGTTATTCACTCGTTGAATCTGTTATTCATTCGTTCAGGCCATTATCCACTCGTCGAATCTGTTATTCACTCGTTGAATCTGTTATTCATTCGTTCAGGCCATTATCCACTCGTTGAATCTGTTGTTCACTCGTTGAATCTTATTCATTCGTTCAGGCCATTATCCACTCGTTGAATCTGTTATTCATTCGTTCAGGCCATTATCCACTCGTCGAATCTGTTGTTCACTCGTTGAATCTGTTATTCATTCGTTCAGTCCATTATCCACTCGTCGAATCTGTTATTCACTCGTTGAATCTGTTATTCATTCGTTCAGGCCATTATCCACTCGTCGAATCTGTTGTTCACTCGTTGAATCTGTTATTCATTCGTTCAGTCCATTATCCACTCGTCGAATCTGTTGTTCACTCGTTGAATCTGTTATTCATTCGTTCAGTCCATTATCCACTCGTCGAATCTGTTGTTCACTCGTTGAATCTGTTATTCATTCGTTCAGGCCATTATCCACTCGTCGAATCTGTTGTTCACTCGTTGAATCTGTTATTCACTCGTAGAATCTATTATTCATTCGTTCAGGCCATTATCCACTCGTCGAATCTGTTGTTCACTCGTTGAATCTGTTATTCATTCGTTCAGTCCATTATCCACTCGTCGAATCTGTTGTTCACTCGTTGAATCTGTTATTCATTCGTTCAGTCCATTATCCACTCGTCGAATCTGTTGTTCACTCGTTGAATCTGTTATTCATTCGTTCAGGCCATTATCCACTCGTCGAATCTGTTATTCACTCGTTGAATCTGTTATTCATTCGTTCAGGCCATTATCCACTCGTTGAATCTTATTCATTCGTTCAGGCCATTATCCACTCGTTGAATCTGTTATTCATTCGTTCAGGCCATTATCCACTCGTCGAATCTGTTGTTCACTCGTTGAATCTGTTATTCACTCGTAGAATCTATTATTCATTCGTTCAGGCCGTTATCCACTCGTCGAATCTGTTGTTCACTCGTTGAATCTGTTATTCGTTCGTTCGGGCCGTTATCCAGTCGTTGAGTCTGAAATCCACTCGTTGAATCTGTTATTCATTCGTTCAGGCCGTTATCCACTCGTTGAGTCTGAAATCCACTCGTTGAATCTGTTATTCACTCGTTAAATCTGTTATTCATTCGTTCAGGCCGTTATCCACTCGTTAAGTCTGTTATCCACTCATTGAATCTGTAAAATTTTTTTTCCGGAACGAAAGTTTATATTTGTTCGGATCAAATTTCTGCACATTTAAAGGACAAAACTAAAATTCTTTTAATCATTTATTATCATAATATACTGCTGTCTTAAATTGGCTGAGCATGTTGGGAATTAAAATCGATGTCTTTTCCAAGACACGCTACGAAATGTTTCGTATAAAACAATTTTTATCTCTAAAAAAGCAAGCAAAAAGGAGAAAGATTTTATTTCACTTTTTTGTTTGAAATATCTCAAAGAATAACTTACGGATCACAATGTACATCACATAATTATGCATTCAATCGTTGTGTTGGCCGCTCGGTGAATAATTCTCCGTACAGTTATACAACACGTTAGTCGGTTACTGTATGCCGTGATTCGTCTTTATTTTTCAGTGGTGAAGAGAGTTTTGAAACGGCCTATACTACAAATAAATATGGTTACGCTTCTGATTCCTGAAAAGAACGTCTGAAACATTCCCGAGCGGAGAAGCTGCTGAGAAAATGCACATAAACGGCGCGGGCTCAAAGGAGTAACGAGTAGTTCGTAATCCTTTACGACATGCGATACTGCCAACCTGCGACCCAGCTGCCAGGCCTTCCATTCCAAATTTAGAATTTGAAGAAATATATTCCTTCAGTTGTTCAACTAGACCGTCGATTTCTCAGTGTTAAGGATCAGGGTTCAAATTCTGTCCAAATCCCAGCAGATTTTATGCAAAAAAAAAAAAACGTTTGGAGAGTTAAATAGCAAAAACTTCTACACTTTTTCGTCAGCTCGCTGTGCACAAAAATTGAGCAATAATAATAGACCTTCGAGATTCCTGAAGTCACGTCTACTACTACTACTACTACTACTACTACTACTACTACTACTACTACTACTACTACTACTACTATTGAACTACTAGTACTACTACTGAACTATTAGTCCTACTATTGAACTCTACTACTACTACTACTGAACTACTACTACTACTACTATTGAACTACTAGTAGTACTACTGAACTACTAGTACTACTACTGAACTATTAGTCCTACTATTGAACTCTACTACTAATACTGAACTACTACTACTACTGAATTATTACTACTGAACTACTAGTATTACTACTGAACTCTTAGTACTACTACTGAACTACTACTGCTATTGAACTACTAGTACTACTACTGAACCATTAGTACTACTATTGAACTATTACTACTACTATTGCACTACTAGTACTACTACTTGTACTACTACTGAAATATTAGCACTACTACTGAACTACTACTACTGCTGAACTACTAGTACTACTACTTGTACTACTACTGAACTATGAGTACTACTACTGAACTACTACTACTGCTGAACTACTAGTACTACTACTACTACTGAACTACTAGTAATACTGCTACTACTACTGAACTACTAGTACTACTACTACTGAACTACTAGTACTACTACTACTGAACTACTAGTAATACTGCTACTACTGTACTACTACTACTGCTAATAATAATAATAATACTAATAATAATAATAATAATAGTCCATGGCAATACAGCCCTTTAAGGGTGCAGACCGATGAGTCAGCTGCTGGCTTCATGTACACATACCGAAGCAGAAGTGGACGATCATTAAGCCAGAATGAAGGTATCGTGTGGTTAGCACGATGAACCCCTCAGCCGTTGTAGCTGGCTTTCGTAACAGGACTATCGTAGCTCCCCAAGTGCATCACAGAGCTCGGAAAGCAAGTCTACTAGTATGATCAAAGTCGTTACAGTTTCTTTCCGGTACTTCACACAAATTACAAGACATCACCCATTGTATAAATGTACATTCATCTTTACTTTTACACGTTTGTTGAGAATGTTATAACTTTTTAAATGTGAAATAAGGATGGAAGAGTAAGTAGGAAAGATGGGAGAAGATAAGACAGAAAGAACAAAACACGGAAGCAAAGAAGTTAAGAGAAGGAATGTTTGAGTACTCGCTGATGAATTATAGAATAAAAGAACGAAAGTATGAAAGAAAAATGGAGAGATGAATGGATGAGCGAGTGATTGGGTGAATGTATGAAGAAGTGATTGGGTGAATGTATGAGCGAGTGATTGGGTGAATGTATGAGGGAGTGATGGGGTGAATTTATGAGGAAGTGATTGGGTGAATGTATGAAGAAGTGATTGGGTGAATGTGTGAGCGAGTGATTGGGTGAATGTATGAGGGAGTGATTGGGTGAATTTATGAGGAAGTGATTGGGTGAATGTATGAGCGAGTGATTGGGTGAATTTATGAGGAAGTGATTGGGTGAATGTATGAGCGAGTGATTGGGTGAATTTATGAGCGAGTGATTGGGTGAATGTATGAGCGAGTGATTGGGTGAATGTATGAGCGAGTGATTGGGTGAATGTATGAGCGAGTGATTGGGTGAATGTATGAGCAAGTGATTGGGTATATTTATGAGCGAGTGATTGGGTGAATGTATGAGCGAGTGATTGGGTATATTTATGAGCGAGTGATTGGGTGAATGAATGAGCGAGTGATTGGGTGAATGTATGAGCGAGTTATTGGGTGAATGTATGAGCGAGTGATTGGGTATATTTATGAGCGAGTGATTGGGTGAATGTATGAGCGAGTGATTGGGTATATTTATGAGCGAGTGATTGGGTGAATGTATGAGCGAGTGATTGGGTGAATGTATGAGCGAGTGATTGGGTGAATGTATGCGCGAGTGATTGGTTGAATTTATGAGCGAATGATTGGGTGAATGTATGAGCGAGTGATTGGGTGAATGTATGAGCGAGTGATTGGGTGAATGTATGAGCGAGTGATTGGGTGAATTTATGAGCGAATGATTGGGTGAATGTATGAGCGAGTGATTGGGTGAATTGATGACCGAGTGATTAGATATATGGATTAGAGAGTGATTGAATTAATGTGTGATCGAGTGAATAAATAAATGGATGAGCGAGTGATTTGGTGAATGTATGAGGGAGTGATTGGGTGAATGTACGAACGAGTGATTGGATGAATGTATGAGAGTGTGATTGGGTGAATGTATGAGCAAGTGAGTGGGTGAATTTATGAGCGTGTGATAGTTGAATGGATTAGTGACTGATTGAGTTAATGTGTGATCTAGTGAATAGATGAATGGATGATCGAGTGATTGGGTGAATTTATGATGAATGGATTAGAGACTGATTGAGTTAATGTGTGATCTAATGAATATATGAATGTATGAGCGAGTGATTGGGTGAATTGATAAGCGAGTGATTAGATAAATGGATTAGGGAGTGACTGAATTAATGTGTGATCGAGTGAATAGATGAATGGATGAGCGAGTGATTGGGTGAATGTATGAGCGAGTGATTAGATAAATGGATTAGGGAGTGATTGACTTAATGTGTGATCTAGTAAATAGATGAATGGATGATCGAGTGATTGGGTGAATTTATGAGGGAGTGATTGGGTGAATGTAGGAGCGAGCGATTGGATGAACGTATAAGGGTGTTACAGGATGAATGGATGAGCAAGTGATTTGATGAATGGATGAGGGAGTGATTGGGTGAATGCACGAGCGAGTGATTGGATGAATACATGAGAGTGTGACAGGATGAATGGATGAGCAAGTGAATGGGTGAACTGATGAGCGAGTGATTAGATGAACGGATTAGAGATTAATTGAACTAATGTGTGATCGAGTGAATAGATGAATGTATGAGGGAGTGATAGGGTGAATGTATGAGGGAGTGATAGGGTGAATGTATGAGGGAGTGATAGGGTGAATGTATGAGGGAGTGATAGGGTGAATGTATGAGGGAGTGATAGGGTGAATGTATGAGGGAGTGATAGGTTGAATGTATGAGCGAGTGATTGGGTGAATGTATGAGGGAGTGATAGGGTGAATGTATGAGGGAGTGATAGGTTGAATGTATGAGGGAGTGATAGGTTGAATGTATGAGGGAGTGATAGGGTGAATGTATGAGGGAGTGATAGGTTGAATGTATGAGGGAGTGATTGGGTGAATGTATGAGCGAGTGATTGGGTGAATGTATGAGGGAGTGATAGGGTGAATGTATGAGAGAGTGATAGGGTGAATGAATGAGGGAGTGATTGGGTGAATGTATGAGCGAGTGATTGGGTGAATGTTTGACCGAGTCATTCGATGAGCAATTGAGTGGATTAAAGGATAAGCAAATGAATGAATGAATGGAATGAATGAATGAATTAATGAGTGAATGGATGAATGAAGGAAATAAATAAATGCAAAATGAAGATATATATGCAGTATGCAGATAAATTATACAAATAAATGAAGTAGAAACAAAAAAGGGTTGATAGAAGGAATGGGAGGAATGAGTACAAGAAAAGAATGGTAAGTAATGCGCATTTAGTCCTTAGTAGAGAAAGAAGAAATAGTGGCTGAAATGAAGAGAGAGTGAAGAGTAAGGGAAGGTACTTAGGGGTTGGGAATCCGTGTTCTTAAGTTGTTTGTGACTTAAGCTGAAGCAGGTCCACGCGAAGCAGTCAATCTGGATATGAACAGTGTATACAAAACACCTGCCATCAGGCGATGTGGGGTACAATCATGCACTCTTTGAGGGCCGGCAGTCTCTACTTGCTTGCATGCGAGGTGATTTTCCTAATGGCCTCTACCACTCACCCGACGCAGCTGTAAACCATTTGGTACAGTTGTGTGACGTAGGCATGAAACATACAGTTCGGGCAAAATAGTTTCTCCTCTCCCTTCTTACTGGGGGAATGAATGCGCATATACGAACTGGGGTTTTATTCTTCTTCTTTCTGCGTACATGAAAGGAATAGAAAAATGCACGAACACATTTTAATATAATTAATAAGATAACATATAAAAAAAGCAGCTGAATCAAACTGTCGGCAGGAGAATTATTATAGAAGTAACCGGAGTTAACTTACCGGCAGGGTGTGTGATATTTAAAATAGAAAGTGGATGAAGCTGTTGTGAATGAGATTAGATGAAGACATTGTATGAAGTAGTACTATGAAGCACCTTGAAGATGATAGATGAAGCCGTTATCGAGGAAGTTAGATAAAGCGGTTGTGTATGAGGCTAGTTGAAATGGTTGTACAGAGACATCATTTTATTTTTACTAACATTTCTAATATTAACCTGGCTATAGCTTTGCTACCCTCTTCCACGACTGGTGTTGTTTTTTTTTGTTTTTTTTTTATTTATTTAACGACGCTCGCAACTGCAGAGGTTATATCAGCGTCGCCGGATGTGCCGGAATTTTGTTCCGCAGGAGTTCTTTTACATGCCAGTAAATCTACTGACATGAGCCTGTCGCATTTAAGCACACTTAAATGCCATCGACTTGGCCCGGGATCGAACCCGCAACCTTGGGCATAGAAGGCCAGCGCTATACCGACTCGCCAACCAGGTCGACTACGACTGGTGTTCGATGATACTGGCGTAAAATACAAACACTTTACTAGGTATAGGAGGGAAGAAAAGTAGTTCATCCATTTACGTAAACTAGGAAATACCGCAATTTTGAGTTTGATCATTTTCATTAGGTTTTTGTTTAATCAAAATACAGTACAGTATTAATAATAAGTGTTTTTACTCATGAACTGAGCTATCCATTCAGACATATTCATTATGCAGTGTATATTATACTGTCTACAGCACATTAGCGTACACTATAGAGAATGAAGTTAAATTGAAAAATAATCATAATATGGATATTTAAACACATTTTTGAAAATGGTGGCCGTTCATTTCGATACAGGCTTCAGTTCTTTTGTGCATATTATCGCACTATAGACTATTGTACTTAATTCCAATTACCAGTTTCGTCCTTCGTACTGGTAACTTATGTTGAAATAATTCTGTACTTAATCTATAAAAGATTACCTGACGTACTGTAAATTCAATCTTTACTTCTGCCCGATCCGAAAAGATAAAATTACTTAGGTATGCTATCTACTTCCCATCCAAGTAGTTACGTCGCAGGGTCGTAGAAAGGAAGGAGGTCCTTTTGTTTAAGTTAATTTTAAACAGTTGTATGATATTACGTAGACGCCCAATTCCTAACAGAAATTAATGTTTTCAGAAAAGAGCTGAGACAACCCAACCATTAGCCTTTACAGAGAGGCGAGCAGAAGTAGGTGGGGAAAATCGGGATGAGACGTAGGCAAACGGATGACAGTAGCTACCTGTACGAAAATATGATTCAGTATTGAAAACTCTTTCGTCACTGAAAAACGCGAATATATTAATTATGTAACGTACTATACTCACTAACTCAATACTGTTTAGTATCACCGTAAGGCACTTTGACTGCATACGCGGCCTTGGTTCTGTGTGGAGGACGATTGAAAGTTTACTAGTAGAATGGGGTGGGAGAGAAGTAGATTAAAAAACTCAGGTACAATAAAAATTGAAGTAAAAATAAAATGATGTTCCTGTTGAAGAGGTTGTATGCTTCTATGAAGCTTACGGTTGATTCTGTTGTCCAATGTTAGCCTTCCATCCATGTGAACCGAGTTCCATCCCCGGTTTAGTCGTAATGAAATTCTCATCCACGATGGAAGAATAGAAAGCATCAACTCAAGTAGCTATTTTCAGAGAATAGATTCATTATCATAATTCCACACCCAGCAAATATGGTAACAGTTATTAAATACGCTAGTACTGTTACCTGTCAGGTTGCCTTTTTTTTTTTTTTTTTTTTTTTTTTTTTCCAGAATCGAACTAGGGAAGCATCCATGCACTTAAGAACTATTTTGGCCACTGTATTCTCGATGCATGCAATGAATTTCTTCCAAATTCGGTGGGTGACCTGAGTCCTATTTGTGAATCCGATGCTACTGGTGGGCCGTCCTGTCTTAACCTTGACAGAGCCAGGAAAATTGAACTGTGTAGATGCAGCTTCAGTCCCGTTACACACTACAGCTAGAATGCGTTTGTCGATCTATTGAAAATGCTTTTCTGGAGCACGGAGTAACGGTCGAAATAAGGCACAGCTGATACATGGTCCCGCGCCCACAGGTAACTAACCTAATTGTAACCTATAAAATCTGTATTACGTGAATGAAATTATACAATTAATAGAAAGTCAGATGTTGGAATTTATCTAACATCAGCGCATATCAAACTCAAAGACTTTGTATATTATATACAAGGTATTTGATCGAACTGCCTTCCGTATGGCGTAATAAAATACGTGTTTTAATTATCTATATAGATATGGCTTCACTGTTTAGCAACATATGTCTCGCTGTAGTGTGAATACATAAGCATTGCTATAGAGCTGTTTTCTTAGTTCTCGGTGTACTGTGTAATGTAACGACGAAGTACTAAATAAAGTGTGAAATTCTACTTCCACATCTTCATGTTCTAATTCCATGTCCATTGTAGGCTATCTGAAAAAAATTACACTCCATTCAGATTTGATAACTGCGTTTTCAACAATTCTTCATTTAATTGAGCCGTTCAGAGCAAAAAGTGGTGTAACTCAAAATTGGGTAATGAGGTTTAAAGTAAAAATTCTGTAAAATATAGCGCAAGGTAGCAATTAAAATGTCCTTCTTGCTATTTAAACTAATAGTTTAAATAAATTGAATATTAATTGCTACTTTGCGCTGTATTTTACAGAATGTTTACTTTAACCCTCATTACCCAATTTTGACTTACACCATTTCTGCTCTGAACGGCTCAATTAATATATTAATCAGGTTATTTGTAATTATATTATAAAATATTTAAATTATATTATGATTTCATCAGATAATGAAAATGTATTTCTGTTATAATAATAAGAGAAAAGTGCAGTACATGTAATTAACATTGTTGAACCTATATTTCGCTTTTCGCAATTAGCGAATAATATAATCGAATTTCTTTATTGCGGTAATCGATATTCAATCTATCTCAACTTCACAATGTCTGAATAGGTTAAATATTCGTAAATATACAATTATGAATAATTTGTGAGCGAATTTTAGGGAAATCTATATATATATATATATATATATATATATATAATTTATAATAATAATAATGATTTATTTTAGCTGGCAGAGTTAAGGCCGTAAGGTCTTCCCTTCCACTCAACCAGCAAAAAGTGTATATACATATTCATGAACTTACAAAGAATTCAACAATTTGATTTAGATGAGAGTTACATGTATACAAGAGTTATTTACGAATTAAACAACAAAATACTATGAACTATTAATTAAACACTGAAATAAACTGTGTAGCAGAATTAAACTAAAATACATAGAATGTTAATATATTTCAAATAATATTAGATAATAGAAAGAGATTATTATGAGACAATTTTGAAAATACAGCACAATCAGGATGATGTCTAAAGAAAAAAGTAACAATGTAGTCAGTGATAGTTTAAATCAGTATGATTGGAGTGAAATGCTAATAAGGTTATCTTTTAAGCTGTTCTTAAAGATAATTTGAACTGGTAATGGAAATTACGGGAAAACGGCTGAATGGATTTTAATGGATGACCCGTCATTTTGAAACTTGGCATCCAAGGATTTTCAGAAAAATAGTAACTTTCAGTGAAGCGTTAGTTTTCCTAGATAATTTTCCTATTTTACAAAATCCATCTTTCCTCAGTTTTGGGAACTAATTGATTTCAGAATAAAACAAAACACACATTACAATAAACAATATTATACGAAGGCCATGATCTGCAGGATTGCTGACATATTTAGATTCTCTGACATCATAATGCCAATATGTCGATCTTCACTTGTGTAATTTTTCTTATATATTGAATATTAAAACTCCAAGACTTGCTAAAAAAAAATTACAGGTTTGATTCGTGTATAATTTTCTGAGTACAGCTGTGTATTGGATATTACGAACTACAAAACTTAAGAATGTTTGATGGCATTATTACGATTAAAAATAAAACATTATTATAGTCAACGCCATGATGTGAGTATTTGTCACTAATAATTATACACATTAATGCTATATTGATAAAATGAAGCTGAAACGTTTTGGAATTATATAAGTCAATGTAGAGAATATCTTAAATTAGATCTTCATTTCTATAATTTACTGAGTAACAGCCATATACTATGTACTCGAATGTTACTAAAACTAGAAAACTTACCTTCCGTAAGATAACAATATTGTTATTAAAAATAACTCTCACCTAGAATTCACAGTGATCTGAAATAGCTACTGTTTTACTCCCATATGAAAAAGACTGATCGTCCTGACATTGTTACTTGCGTTTTCGCGTTGAAACTCAAGAACTGATGATGGGTAAGTTCAAGGAAAAGTATTTTGAAAAAAAAAAAAAATTCAAAGGGAGCATATTTCATTGTTATGGAAGGAAATAACTTTCAAAATATCTGATATTCTTCATTGAAAATAAAGCTGAAAAAATTTTATTTAAACTTATAATGAATTTATTTGCAGCATTTGCTGCACAAGCCACTAGTATTATTTATATTTTTATTTTTTTCACGAACTATTCCTAATAAATCTCAGACCTCTCGTGACATTACTACAAATAAAAAAAACTATCGATGCACTGATCTAAAGTTGTTAAATGAATGTGTGTAATTTCGGTTCTCGTTCTTTTGTTTTGTCCCAGTTTTCCACGTTCAGTTGCCATAACAACACGCAGTCGGGCTCTTTCATTCTATGATCGTGAAATCTGTATACAAACAGTTGCTGTGTGTGTTCGCACCTCTGCATGCAGTATTTGTTGGCTATTAATAGTATTTAAATCGCTTGTTTCAATTTATATTGGTTGAAATAACAGATCTCAATTGAGTAATATAATTTTATCGGTTTCCATTGCGTCGTATGAATTACTAAGCAACCTTGTTGCAATGCGAGGGGGGTCTGTTAATTTGCTGCGTTCAGTTTTCACCTATAGTTACATTTGATTGCAGGATACTGTACGTTAAAATCTCAATTAATTGCTGTATATTGGGGAATGGTAGAAAGGATAGATGAAAGATTAAAATGGGTAGTTGGATGAATGAATATATACTCATACATGTAAATAGATATTAAGAAGAGGCAATGAACGGGTATGTGGTAGAGAAGTGATTAGAAGCTGTGTAAATTGTGCCATAAATATTAATTCAACAGCTTAGAATCCACGTAAAGATTAATTGTTGGTCCTACAGAATATATGTGATGGTAACAATTGATATTAAAGAAGAAAAATTCGCTCCGGCGCCGGGGATCGAATCCGGGTCCTTGGTTCTACCCTAGATCATAATGTAACGGATAACTCATCGCTATGTTAAAATCGGCAGCACTTTGAACAGAACAACCGCCAGGATCGCCACCCGTCCGCCGTAAACGAACACGAGATAGCAGTACAGTCGCTAATGCAATTCAAATAGGAATTATGACGTGACTCCTTATGTAACAACTACAGGGACATCATTTTATTTTTACTAATATTTTTAATATTAACCTGTCTATACCTTTAGAGAACCGGAAACACCGCTTGCTCCCCCCTCCAAGACTGGAGTTCGATGATACTGGCGTAAAACACAAATCACTCTACTAGGTATAGGAAGGCAGAAAAGTAGTTCATCCATTTACGTAAACTAGGAAATATTGCGATTTTGAGTTTGATAATTTTCATTAGGTTTTTCTTTAATCAAAGTACAGTACTGTATTAAGAATAAGTGTTTTTACTCACGAAGTGAGTTATCCATGCGAACGTATTCATTATGCAGTGTATATCATACTGCCTACAGCACATTAGCGTACAATATAGAGAAAGAAGTTAAATTGAAAAATAATCATAATATGAATATTTAAACACAATTTTGAAAATGGTGGTCGTTCATTTCAATACAGACTGTCCGTCCAAGTGGTTATGCCGCAGGATTGTAGAAAGGGAGGAAATCACGTGACAGTTAATTACTTAACGAGGCCCTTTTATTTAAGTTAAATTAAACAGCTGTATAATATTACGTAAACTTCCAATTCCTAAGAGAAATTAATGTTTTCAGAAAAGAGCTAAGACAGCCCAGCTATTACAGAGGGGCGAGCAGAAGCAGGTGGGGGAAATCGGGATGCGACGTAGGCAAACGGACAGTACCTGTGCGAAAATATGATTCAATACTGAAAGCTTTTTCGTCACTGGAAAACGCGAACATATTTCTGGAACGTACTATACTCAGTAACTCAGTACTACTTACTATCTGCGGTCTTGGTTCTGTGTGGAGTTGGAACTTCCTTAGTAGAAGGGGTGCGAGTGAAGTACATTCAAAAACTCAGGTACAATAAAAATTGAAGTAAAAATAAAATGATGTCCCTGTAGATGGCAGCATAGTAAACCTGACAAAAGTTGTTAACCTGAAAGCCTATAAGGCCGACCTATCTGGGTATTTATGATCTAGGGTTCTACATACCAAGCGCTCTAACCATTGAGCTATGCCGAAGTTCAATCCACAGCACCCAATAGAATCCCTCTCCACCCTTTGTGGCCTGACTCCAAGTTCGACGAGTATGTTGACATTTATATCAAGGGGTTAGGTACAGCTTACAGCAGTAAAAGTTTGTAAATATTCAACATTTTTTCCTCCATTACTGTATCTTGTACAATAATGAAAATTAGTATGTGTAAAACACTGTCCTTCTGCTATATGAAAAAAAAAAATATTTTTACGATAAAAAAAAAATATTTACATTCTTTTTTCAAAATTCAGTTCACTGTGCAATGATGAAGCGTTTCCCACATAACTGGAAAAGTATACAACATTCTGTGATTAAATTTTTTTGTGTGTATTTATATAGCCTATGTCATATCTACAATATGATGTAAGATCACTTCTCTACCTTTGAGAGATTCTCTGATAAAAAATAAATTCATTTTAAAAATGGTCAAACATCAGTATTTTCTTCTAACACAAAATAAAAAAAAATATTTATTAAGGAACGTAGTTGAAAGAGCATGATACTGTACACATGAGTTTCAGCAATAAAATAAAAGAGAGAGAACATGAAAAAGTTAACAAGTTTATGAGTTATGAGGCAAACGCTTCATCACTGCACAATAAACTGACACCTTTATACATTTTGAAAAAAAAAATATATATATATAATTTTTTTTAAATCGCAAAAATATATATATTTTTTTCATATAGTAGAAGCACAGTGGTTTACACATACCAGTTTTCATTATTGTACAAGATACAATAATGGAAGAAAAAAATGTTGGATATTTCCAAAAATTTTACTATTGTAAGCTGTACCTAACCCCTTAAGTCAACTGCCATTATACAAGGAGCGCACTCAATTGAGTGACTTGGTGGCTGGAATTCCACAGTAATGTGCACTGTTGGGCGAAGAATCTACCTAAAAATTAAACTTTACGTAGATAACCACTAGTTAATCTACTATCTTCTTATATTCAATAAAACCTTCATCTGTCGATGTTTTTTGAAGTTCTAAAGATGCTAGTCATAAACGATACAGGTTGTGATTGTGGTGGTGGTGGTGGTGGTGGTGGTGGTGGTGGTTGTAGTAAATCTCATGGAGCATATAAGGATTCGAACCCCGGTGTGTTCGATAATAACCAATTAGATTCAATTTTTACTTCAGCCACGGGATAGGGAGTTTGCCATGAAATAACAAAAGCATCAATCAAGCAAAGTACGAGGGCACAGGATTGGTGTAACCATTTTCTTTCCATTCAGAGAGACTATTTCGATTTCTGCGAAGCAAATTGCTCTCTTTACGTGCACGAAGGTTTCACATATTCATTAGGAAAGAGCTGAGCGCACAGACAAAAGAAAAGTCCACTAATGTGAATTAGATTACGTCGACCCTATATCCTGCCCTCGAGGACAGGAGTTCGATTTCACGTCCTCTCTCTTGGGGAACTTTTCTTTTCTGTTCATTTTTTTATAAACCTTCATTTGCCTTCCATTATTCTTTCATGCATTAGATGCCCCACAGCCAATAAATGTGAGTGAACCGAGGAGAGTAGAGTGTGAACTAATCGAAACGCGTTACACAAATAGAGTATTACAGTGCGCGTGTTCGAAGCCCAAGGTCACAACAGAAGTTAAATTATTTACATAAAATATTGGAGGAAACTCCTATTATTAATTAATTAATTAATTTATTTATTTATTTATTTATTGTCTATGCGGATGACGTGAATATGTTAGGAGAAAATACACAAACGATTAGAGAAAACTCGGAAATTTTACTTGAAGCAAGTAGAGCGATCGGTTTGGAAGTAAATGCCGAAAAGACAAAGTATATGATTATGTCTCGTGACCAGAATATTGTACGAAATGGAAATATAAAAATTTGAGATTTATCCTTCGAAGAGGTGGAAAAATTCAAATATCTAGGAGCAACAGTAACAAATATAAATGACACTCGGGAGGAAATTAAACGCAGAATAAATATGGGAAATGCGTGTTATTATTCGGTTGAGAAGCTCTTATCATCAAAAAATCTGAAAGTTAGAATTTATAAAACAGTCATATTACCGGTTGTTCTGTATGGTTGTGAAACTTGGACTCTCACTCTGAGAGAGGAACATAGGTTAAGGGTGTTTGAGAATAAGGTGCTTAGGAAAATATTTGGGCTAAGGGGGATGAAGTTACAGGAGAATGGAGAAAGTTACACAACGCAGAACTGCACGCATTGTATTCTTCACCTGACATAATTAGGAACATTAAATCCAGACGTTTGAGATGGGCAGCGCATGTAGCAGGAATGGGTGAATCCAGAAATGCATATAGAGTGTTAGTTGGGAGACCGGAGGGAAAAAGACCTTTAGGAAGGCCGAGACGTAGATGGCAGGATAATATTAAAATGGATTTGAGGGAGGTGGGGTATGATGATATAGACTGGATTAATCTTGCACAGGATAGGGACCGCTGGCGGGCTTATGTGAGGGCGGCAATGAACCTTCGGGTTACTTAAAAGCCATTTGTAAGTATTTATTTATTTATTTATTTATTTATTTATTCTGTGATAATTAAGGCCATCAGGCCTTCTCTTCCACAACACCAGGAATACAAATACAATAATAGAAATAAAGAGAAAAAATACACTATATACAAAGTAAAGCTACACAAGAAATAAAGAGAGAGGAAAAAAACGCTATAAACAAGTAAAGCCACACAAAAATATACACAGGTTGCAGTCACACAAATTTTGAATTAGTGATTAAGTATCATAATTAATTATATCCTAACTAATTAACTAACATAAACAAGAAACTTGCAATTTTAATCTAGATTTAGAAAGAAAAATAAAAAAAAACACAACTCAATACTTCTAGCAATACCTAAAAAACATTAACTAAGACAAAATTTTCCAATTTAATTTTGAATTGTGATAAAGTCCGGCAGTCCCTGACATCATTAGGTAACGAATTCAGAGGCGAGGTATTTCTACAGTATAGGAAGATGAGTATAAAGACGTTCTATGATGAAGGTTAGGAAGAAGTGCTTGATGTCTGTTTCGAAGAGTTGTAAGAAATTGAAAGCGCGATAACAGATAATTCGGAGTAGAAGTATGTATGATTCTAAACAGAAGAGACAGTGAATGTATTGTTATTCGTTTCTTCAGACGCGCCCATGAAAGTAACTGGAGGGAAGGTGTTATATGATAAAATTTACGAGTATTGCAGATGAATCTTATGCACACATTATGAACACGTTGTAGTCTCTCAGCTAAGAGTGAACTTACATTAGTCGGCAAGGAATCGCAATAATCAAAATGGGGCATTACAAGCGTCTGAATAAGATTCTTTTTTAGACTAAGTGGTAGAAATTCTTTCATATGAAACAAGGAGTGAAGTTGAGAAAATATTTTTTTGCAAATGTGTGTTACTTGAGTGTTCCAATTTAGATCGCTATCCATAAAAATGCCAGGATTTTTAACGGTTTCACTGTATTTAACAATAATCCCATTCAATATTATATGTGGTATAGTACTAGTATCAAGAGTACTTCGTAGACGATTATGTCCCATTACGATTGCTTACGTTTATAGTTTCTTACTATCATAATTGAGGCGCTCTCTAGAACAAGAACTTAAATATAAAATCTTAAATTTGAGATAAATAGTATTAAATATTTTAGATTTGGTATAGTTGCATTGCGCAGAACGACGTTCAAATGTTTCTAGGCTATAGTCTGCTAGTTTCCACCTTATGCGACTAGTGATGAGCAGAAAATCACTGACTTGTGAGTTTATCACGGTGATCGAAAAATCACGATCACACCTGTGATTAAACAGCTTTTTAAACAGTGATCACAGTTCGAGAGCGAAACCGCTCACCAGCTGAGACAGTTCATGTTCTTTTCTCACTGCGTGCTCTACGCTGCTGTGCTTACGCCACCTAGTGACAACACTGGGAACTACTACGCCCGCGAACTGTGAGCGCCCGATTTTAACAATACATTCAGTGTACTGTAGAAGAGGGTAAAGTCGATCAATTTTTTTTATGATATTGAGGTTATGCAATGGAGCGAAGTTCCTCAGAATATAGGATTTTGTCGTCATATCCTTCATTTATGAAGGCACGTTACAAGAATTGAATTACAATCTATAAAAAACTGATTTTTTTTATTTGACTTGTGGTCGAAGTTACCTGCTTAAATAGGGTAAAGTCGATCACCATTGATCCTGCCTAAGGTTTTTCCGTGGTTTTCCTAAGGCGCTAAGACAAATGTCGGGATGAGCCCTAAAAGAAATGGGCCACGGACCTGCCCTCATATCCCCATGAATCTCCCTAATTAACTCTAAATTAATTAACAATTACATCTCTCCCCCCTCTTCGTAATTGAGCCATCATATAGCCAAATGGCTGGTCTCGAAATTGAGACGATTCAACAAGGCTCATGACAACAATCACCTCCTACATAATAGCCAAATTGGCTAGTCTCTTATATGAGAAAACTCATCCTGCCCAAGGTATTCCGTGGTTTTCCTCAGGCGTAAGACAAATGTCGGGATGAGCCCTATAAGAAATGGGCCACGGACCTATATGCCCTTCCCCATATATATTCCCCTTTATTATAAACGACGTATGCCCTAGTTCAGAACCTATAAATTGTCTATTAAATATACGAGGTCACTCAATTAGTCGCAATTTGAAAGTTCAGGGACCTCTCAAATTGCAGATTTAGATTTCACGGCGCTTCTTCCGACGGCCTTCACATGCTTTGTCATCGAACAACAGATGACAGCGTCTTGCCATCCTAACGGCAAACACCAGCCAGATCTTCCTCTTCCCGTTCCGTGATCACTTGATCAAATCTCAGTCCCCCTCGCGTATGTGGTACCTAAGAGGTTACGTCCAATTTCGGCTTCCCCTTCAAAATTTTCTAGAGTTCCTTCAGTGGAGCAGCGTAACCCGGAGTGAGACTAGTGGCCAACAGGCTTGGAGCTCACATATTTAGTTTTGTACAGCCCCCAACCCCTTGAAAAGACGCGTTTTGCGTACCTTTTAAATTTGTCCTCCCAACTCTCTTTCGATTTTTCGATTTTTTTCGATCACTTTAATCATTGAATTTTTAGTTTAAGATCGATTTTAAAATATTGAGGAGTAAAGTCGATCACTGTTAATGTTTTTAAAAATGAAAAAAAGTGTATTACATATATTTTATTAGTTATAAGGAGTGTAAAAAACAATAATAATCTACAATATATGCCTATAGTATTATATAATGCATCTTTCGTTACTGTGATCATACTATTCGATACAATTACGCCTGTAGGTCTCCACTGTACAATCGTGACTATGATTGCCAACTTATAAAACATAAAAACACATTTTAATACTTCACATACCAACAAACAAAGATTTAAGAATTCAAAATTTACATTGAAATATCACCCTTCAATTATAATCTAAAATGCAATTCAACACTGCTTAGGTTTATATCAGATGTTATTTGAAATTTTCCCCTCCTCATGTCACTTTAGAAACTACGTTGTTCCCATAGTCAGGTACAGAGGGGTGTACAAAATATGTTCCTTTGGCAGTGCTTCTCTTACGAAAGAAATTCACCATAATTTCGTCTTCCTCTTTCCCCACTATCCCATCAATATAAGCTATACAATGACACTTTTCTGTTTATAAGTGTTAGTTGGAGGTATTTCGGTGAACAATTTATTCTTCCTGCTGCCCCTATCTGTTTCGAGTAGGTCGATGGCATGATCGACTTAACCCTACAAAGGTACAAGTTTTCTTAAAATAATAAGTTTCAATACTAATATTTACGAACTGCAAAAACTATTATTTCAGGATACAATCTCAACGAAAAGTATTTACGTATACTTCCTGTCTCCTTTCACTGCTGACTATAATTTAGAGTTTGTAAGACTTTGTTTTCATTTAAGAGAAAAAGTTGAAAATAACAATTTTCACTTCAACGGTAATTACATTATGTTCCCATTGTTAGCATGCGCAGGCTTTTTGTTGTCCCTCTCGCTTACATTTGCAATGCCAGGCAATGAAGTCAGCATAACAAAATTTTAACAAGTGACAGAGAAAATATATAATTTTCAATAAAAATCGCAAATGATCGATTATACACCCATTGATTGACTTTACCCGCTTCTACGGTAGCCAATTTTAAGCAGTGACGACAAAACCACTTGGACAGACAGTACATAGCATGTCTGATTAATTTAATCTCTTCGGATCGGGCAGAAGTGAAGATTGAATTTACAGTACGTAAGGTTACTCTCTTACAGAGTAGGTATAGAATTATTTCAACATTAGTTGCTAGTACGAAGGATGAAAAATGTGTTCAAATATTCATGTTATGATTATTTTTCAATTTAACTTCATTCTCTGCATTGCACGCTAATGTGCTGTAGACAATATAATATACACTACACAATGAATACTGTATTTGATTAAACAAAAACCTAATGAAAATTATCAAACTCATAATCGCGATATTTCCCAGTTTACGGTACGTAAATGATGAATTAGTTTTCTTCCCTCCTATACTTAGGAAAGTGATTTGTTTGTATTTTACGCCAGTATCATCGAACTCTAGTAGTGGAAGGAGGTAGCAAACGGTGTTTCTGGTTCTCAACCATTAATCCAAAGGTATAGTCAGGTTAATATTAGAAATGTTAGTAAAAATAAAATGATGTCCCTGTATAAGCACTTCTTTTGACATTATTAACTTGGTGGAAGAAAAAGAAATAACTATTTTTTTTTATCTGCCCCTATCAGCATGTTTGCTTGTAAGTTATTTTGGTAAAATAAGATGTTTGGAAGAATAATTTTAGATATTATGTACAGAAAAGTATTTTGTACCCCACTTACGTAACATAGCGTAATATTTCATGCAGATATATCATTGTTATGAAGGACATGAATAGTTGGATTATTCAGGACGGCAGAAGTTTTCGATTGTTGGAGAAAGCGTATAAAATGTAAATATGACTGCGAAAAAATAGGAATGGACGAATAGAGGCCTAAACACTGCCACGTGTAAATTTCACTCCTCTAGCTGCAGCAGTACTCGAGAAAAAAACCTAAATCCATTACTTTTGGTGCCACCCTTGTATGGGCCTAATGTCAGTGCAAAAACATGTAATGAAGGAACAAATTTCTCTCTCTCGATGGCTAGTGCATGCTATATGTCAGTTTTCTTTGTGATGTAGGCATTCTCTCTTGTCCAGTAATTTCACATTCGTGCTTGTGTCCAACAGCTTTGTAATCATAAGGTCAAGGAACAAAAATCTTCACATGTGTGATAGAGAATGCTCGTCCAATACCCGGTAATAATATTATAAGACTGATTACTGAACAGATTAGCTCTTCAACTTTCCGCCAAAATTACGCTCTGAAGTTCTGCGGCCTAGTCATTATATTTGTGATTTTATTTCGTAATGGGTCTATCAATTGAAGTAAAGAATTGACTGTGTTATGTTAAGAACCAATTGGACGGAGTTAGGCAATAAGAGACCAAGCGCCAAAAACCTGTTTAGAGGTATTGGCCATTGAAATAAATCTGTTTTTTTTTATAAAACATTTTATGCTAGACCATGCCGAAATGTAGTAATTATACACCTGGTAGTAGCCCTTTAATGCACCTCATTAAAGTACACATATTCATTATGATTCAGTTGTTTAGCCAATGAAAAATCACTTTTGTACTGATTGTACCATTATAAAACCGCAAGTATCGATTGTTCTCTGATGTGCAATCGAAAGACAATTAGCGAAAAGTCACGGAGGCTGGCAATCCAATACTGTCGCAGAAGGTTATGTTCTGTTACTATAATAATTAGCGTTAATTGTAAATAATATTCAAATAAATTGAATTTGTCATCTCGTTTTTCAATTCTAAATCAATTTCAAGGTTATATCAAGATTAATGTTTATTTTACTCTCTAGATTATATCAAGGTCAATGACATTCGTGCCTCGGAAAAAATCAATACTTTCGCGTCTGCACACATCTCACAATTCAGGTCAGTTCCAGGAGCCCAGGAGAGCCTGAGCGCTTTAGAGCGGAAAGGAAAGAGACAGGCGAAAGAGGTAGTATATGCCGCTGGGTCGAGCTATATACAGGGATGGCCAGCACTGATTCAATGGATAAAGGGAAGAGAACTTATTAAAACTGTATGCATGTTAATTTTTAGATTTGTCTGAGAAGTATAAGTGTATTATAAGTTTTGATTTTAATGTTCATTTTTCACAAGTTTGCTTTTTTATTCAAAAGGAATATTTTCTCAACTTTTTTTTTTTTACAGAAAAGTGAAATTTTCATATATGTTTGTTTAGTAGCCTTACAGGAACTAAAACAATGTTTTCGTAAATCTAATATATCGTAAATACGTATTACTGAAGATAGTGTATTAAAATGTTTGAAAATATTCGCATGCAAAATGTTTGTAAGGAAATGAATTAACAAAGCAAATACTGTCACATCACAAACAAAATCTATGTGCCTATGTGTTGGTGAAACGTCAGCTCTATAGCTTCAGCAGATTTCTAGGTAATTTAATATTCTGATGACAGAAAGTTGCGCACCAATATCAACTAAAAGCATAATGCGATAAGAGTTTTATTATGTAATATTAGTTACAGTTAAAACATATACCTAGGCAACTTTGCTTTGTACTGTAATATTGTTTTGATTACTTTTATAAGGCTAAAGATACCATCAATATCAATTTCATCTTACCATGTATTCAGTGTCTTTCTTTGAGATAACACTTTCTTTATGAATGATGTGTTTAATCACTTAGGCCCAATTGTATAAAACTCCCTGACTAAAGATCAACGTTGATCGAAGATCGAAAAGTGAACCGAGTTCAGACACTTCTTTTATTGTATAAAACTTTTCTGCGATCAAATTATCTTGGTTCAAATGCAATCTAAGTTCACGTGAAAAGGATTTGGCAACATCGCATAAACAGGTGAAATACGTGATGCGCGGATCATGTTACACAGGTTTGTTCAGTGTTGCCAATCTAGCGACTTTAACTCTTTTTCAACAACAATTTCTTTTAACTTTTATATTGCTTAAGTAGGGATTTAGTGACCTTTTTAGCACCCCATAGTGACAAAATTTAATCTTTCTTTGTTGATAATGAGAAATCTAGCGACTTTACAACTACTTTTTGGCGACTTTCCGTATTACACTGTGTTGGAGACACTGTTTTTTTGTGCAATGTAAATAATGGCGGACAATAAGAAGAAGGTTGACTGTTCTCCAAGTTGTTATCATGTTATGGTGTTTGATACTGCTAAACATAATAAAGCTTTATAAAACGACAATTTTCCTTTAGTAATACAGTTAATTGAACATTTATGAATGTACCTGTCATATCCATTAATAATTAATGGTTGTTATAAACATAATAGGCCTATAATTATAGGTTATGTTATTTGATGCTGCTGAACACGATAGAGCCTTATAAAATGTAAGAAT